>NW_028297098.1:15356478-15576932 GCF_055798465.1 Pogonomyrmex barbatus
CGCAAAACGTCTCACGATCGCGCACAATCATCCTATAATTTATTCGCGGCGCAATATGGTCCGATCCTCTTCTTCTCGTCGAGATCGGCGTCGCGCCGTGCGCGCGCGTGTGTATCACGCGTTACCGTAACGCTCATTAGAGATCAAATCGTTTAATGGACTGTGTACTTTTCCTCCTCCGATCGATCGAGGGTGCAAACGGCATTTCGATTGAGCGAAACGTTTCTGCGATTCTGACAATTAGACCGAGCCGAACGCCGCCCGCGTCATCATTTTCTTTACCTTTTACCGGATAGCTCTGCCCCGAGAAGATGCCATAACGAGCGACGTTGATAAATAGCGAACGCTTTCGAGAGCCAGAATCCCGCGTAATTACATGCCTATGCTCGCTCGTGGATGCCCGCCGTGCGCAACAGTCAAGATTCTCAGCGCCCGAACAGATCGTTTTGTTCGATTCCATCCCGATCGAAAATTATCCTCAACTATTTCTTGAAATATTAACGTCGACTCCTGATACGTTAACTACCGTGAATTAATGATAACCTGAAACTAATTAGCTTCCGCCTTTTTTATTCCCGGTTTAAATAATCTCTTAAATGTAATAATCTCTCCTATTCCCTTTCTTTCCCCTCTCCCTCTTCCTCTCCCCATCCCTTTCCCCCCTCACTCTCTCCATTCTCGAGCTCAGAATTTATTAAAAATATTTCTCATGTCATTCACTGCCGCGTCCGCCCTAATTAATTCATGCTCATCGTGATTCGTTATCGCTCGGGCACCTCGTCGTAGCGACAAAAAAAAACGGCGTGCACCTGCCTGCGAAATCGTCGCCCGAAACGGCGCCGATTGACGGACCCGATCGGACATATCGGAGCGAATAACGCGATATCCACGCCACTGCAGGCACGACGTGGTCGGATGTATCAATGTCAAGCGCTAATAACACCTCGGCTGCTCGCGTTCGCGGGCCCCCGAACTGCGTGTAACAACAACGCGGCCGGCAGTTAATCTCGAACAATGATATAATTACATATTATTCGTTGTATTCTCGAGCGGTTTGTTATGCGAGCGGAGCAACAACCGGCGCGCGGGAGAGTTAAAAGATCGCGCGTTATATGACGCGATCAGTTTAGACGCGACAGTGAGAAGTAATTCGGCTCCCAACGCTGGGTTGTTAAATTAAGGTACAAGTTTTTCGTCGTGCGCATTAAAAACTTCCCGGCGATCGCGAAACCATGTAAGAAATCTATCGTTCGCATACCGTATCGTCGTGCGTGATTAAAAATCACAGGCTTAGCCTAAGTGGCAAAAAGAGCTAACAATCGTTAGTCGGTACTTTGAAGAGAGCCCGCGATCGCAATTAGACGTTTAAATAGCAAAAAAGAGAGATCCGTGATCTCTGGAAAACCGGATCGGCATTCGCTTCTTTTTCGGTCATCGTCGGAGAGGTCGTAGACCGAATCGGTTCGTATTATTTGCATGCTGTTATGCTTGGATTGGGAATGTATGCACGGGAGGACAGCCCCCCTCCCCTCCCCTCCTCCTCCTTCTCCTCCTCCGACAATCTCATCGAGATCGCCTAGAGATCGCGGAGAGAGGAAGGAAGAAGAAAACGGATGATTCACTTCACTCCGAGATTACACCAGAAATGGCGTGCCGGTCTTAGAGCCGGTTTCCTTCGTCGGGCTCTCCGTGATCGCGCCGTATTAATGAAAGGGCAATTTCGACTGATGCCAAAAAACGATTCGAACTCGAGTCGCGGCAGTCGCTGTTGTTTCAGAACGCATATTTCTATCCGGGCCTTAATGGCCCGTCGCGGACTCGTTGATTTAGAATAAATATCCTTGCTTACGCGGCTATCGCGCAATCGCAAAACGTTCCACGATCTGCGATAATAATCACGTACTGCCCGTATTTTAGAATGTATACCCAACACGTGATCGCCTGTTTTTCTTTCACCCAGAGGATTTCACCCGACGATTTACAACGACGAAACTTTTAAACGGACACCGTACGCAAATCGCGCAACTTAGATAAATGGATCACAGTCCAGTGTAAGGTCCGCGCGTAACGCTCGATAATAGTTATCGGCGTGGTTATTCCTCCCCCATCCCGCTCGCTCCCGCCGCCGCCGCCGTCGGCAACAACTATGAAAACTATCAAGAAGAACCCGGGGGCATCAACTCACGGATTCTAGCGTAACTTGCTCGCGATCGATATCTCCTAGTCATGCGGTATTTATCCCGTAAGCCTAGATTCGTAGCGCGAAAGGGAAAAGCGCGTAAAACGGTCGCGCGTAAGACCGAGGCGTCCGCGATCGCCGGAAGACATGCACAGAAAGGAGAGGGAGATAGACAGATAGAAAAAGTGGGAGAAAGAGAGAAAGAGAGAGAGAAAGAGAGAGAGAGAGAAAGACGGAGAAGGAACTAAGGACGACGGAGGCCCCGCGGAGGAAGAAGGAGCGGAATACGAAGGAGGAGAGGTGGCATGCGTGCATCACGCGAGCGGACCGCACGCGTGTAAAGATGGCTCCTCGCCTCGCTCGCCCGACAAACCGGCAAACGCCGGTCGAGTTGGCTGACTGGGCTGACTGGGCTGACGACTCGCAGCACCCTGGGCACCCTTCAAGGGTATATCACAGGGGCTATCAGGCGTCCATGTACGTAAGATCGACTCGACATCGAGTGTAGGGATCATTACTATAGGAGCAGCTACCCGAGAGCCCGATTTTGATTGACGCGCGACGTTGCGCCAAACTCGACGGCACGCGAGCCAAACAGACAGAAGGTTTTCGTTCGAGCCGCTGCCGCTGCCGCTGCCTCCACCGATCGGCACCGATTTCGCCTTGGCGGAGAGTCGCAAACAATTTGCGCGACTTCGCCGCCATGCGTCATGCCACGACGTCGCGCCGCGCCGAGGGCGTTCTCCGTGCCGCCTCCAGGTTGTACACTCGCGATCGTGCGATCCTTTTCGTAATATAAGAATATTATCCAGGGTCACAACAAATGAAGAAAGTAAAAACACGTAAATTACCGCCGGGACGGTGAGATGCTAATCGCGACGTTTGCGCAATCGATCCGGATATAGCATATAGCTCGAGACGAGCGTACGAGTTCTAACAACGACTTGATTTCTCTTAAACGTTCAAGTTCTAACTGCCACCTAGCCTCCTCTCGGGTGGTCTCGTGCGTCGTTTAATTACCATGTGTAACGAGTTGGAGTGGCTAGCGTGCACACGAAAGCGTGCCCCCTCTCGCGAAAAGGGTGCGATATGCTCGCTGACGTCGTCCACGAATCACTCGAAATTACCGAGTATCGTTGTGACAGGCCGCCTCGCGAGAGCCGGAAAGGGCGCCTTTCGTGCAGTTTGCATACACAGCAAACGCGCGCGATCGCCGTCGACGAAAACTTGAAATTCGTTTCGGGTTGCGACATTCCGACGTGAGACGACGGCGACTATGACGATTATAATACCGGGCGACGCATAATTGTGGCAATTACGTAATGCTAGTGGCAAACGACGTGCGGCGACTTTTTTCACGGACTTTTTAAAAAGCTCTCGCGTACATGGCTTTACGCGTAATGCGGCGCTCAGAAGAAAGCTATCCGGCAAGCGTATAGTTATCTAATTGAGATACCGGCTAGTTAATAATAATTTAATGATTTCGAGCTACGCGTCGAAATATTTACGAAATGTTTCCCGTATCATTTCCGGCCGATCGATCACTTGTAAATTATAATGTATAACGTGGATATTTATTATCACGCGAATCAAAGTATATCCGCGATATATATTTCAACATCCCGCATGAGGCGCAATCTAGGCGAGACAAGCGGTTTACCTTTTCACGAATGACACCGTAAATAACGATATCACGAAGATAATAACCCCCCCGCGGCCAAGGTATGCAAACAAACACAGAGGTATGGAATAAAAAGGACGTAGAAGAAACTAATCGTCTAATGCGAATCTCCACTATCGGATATGAGCGATTACGATAATAAGAAAGCAATATCCAGCCGAGGCAGGATTCGTACTGACCCCCCTGGATCGATTCCGTTAAATCTTGCGGCCGCATAAAATTGTTGCCGTAAAGGATTTACGGAGCCGAGCGCGCCGGTAGCACGACACGTCCACGACGAGACCCGAGACTCCTATCGAGGCACGGCTTACTCGACGTGAACACGCGATTGCATGTACAAACGCGGGATTCTTAAACGTGTCTCCCGAGGGAGATGGTTAAGAGCCCGCCGCGTCGAATGTTTTCCATAATGCGGGACACGATACCGTAAGGAATCTATAAGACAATATCGATTGGCGAGAGGAAATGTTTTATCGCGATCTATATATATATATATATATATATATTTATTATGCTCTTCACGTAAACCTTCCTCTCCTGTCTTTCGTAACGAGACACGGATCGGCCCTACGGAAAGGGAAGCGTTTCGAGAAAAATTGTTTACCTATCTGCTAATTAATCAATCTATCTGCTTGAATTATTTGCGATTTTACGTTCGCATCAATACTGTTGTGTAATGAAAATTCGCGTACGGTAGGAACGATCCCAATTTGGGGTAACGATAAAAGCAAAGAAGGATTAAGGACCCTTGTTTCGCTCGGTGAGTTGTGCTAGGTTTCACCGGCCTGTCGAGCGAGCGAGAGAGATGCGCTCCTGGGGATAGTTCTTTACGAGGGTGGCGACGTTGGAACAAGGGGAAAGGACGAAACGGGACTCGTGAGTACCGCCGCCGCAATCAGCTGTTTTAATGTAGGTCACTGGCTCATGTAGAAACAATCGATTTTGGCTCCTGCCATGCGGCGTGGGAGTCAATGTTAAAAATGTGTAACGCAACTTTCGACGCTTTCGTTAACGACCAAACGTTCCGCTGCGTCTGTCTCGAGGATCGATTTATGATATTCGACAGGAAAATCTTGTACTTATGAGACTCGCGATAAGATCTACAAGGATCAAACGTATAGCTTGCACTCGACTACAAGGTAGTGTATGTACTAAAATTTATCTTATCTAGAAGTTATACGTACAAAATAATCTGAAAGGATAATTGAATTTGTATAAATCTTTGATCCAATTAGTACGGATATAAAACGGGTAGAAACGTTAGTAAATCAATATCGCTAAACAGAAAGATTGGTTTTGGCGAAGCAAAAAAAAATTTAATCAGATATAGATCTGGAGATAATTATATCGGATCATCAAAATAATTATATATGACGTTCAAATTGATTGCTAGATTATCAATAATTTTTGCATTATTATCATCATGTTTAAGCATCTTACATAATTATTTTGACGGCCCAACAAAATTATTTTTTAATCTATATCTGATCAAATTTTTAGATAAAATTTTTAGATTCAGCAAAAGTATCCTTTCTATATAAAGTTACATGCAACAAAGAAATCGTACATGATACACGCGATTCCAAAATGAGGTATGTGAGTCATACGTTTCGCGATAGAGTCGATTTGTCTTGTAAATAATATGAGAAACGACGGGAGAAATTAACTCCTGCGGCTCGGCCGAACCATATTCATCAACCCATCGTGATTGGCGAGAACACGCGTTAACGGCGCGGCAGGAAATACAAAATACCAGCGGCGTATCGGCGCAACAGTCGCGCTATTTAACGCTCTAAATTGGGAGCCTTTCTCAGGTTCCATCGAGCGCACGGCACGGATAGAAGAACGTATCGGGGAACGCCGAAAGGGAAACGCGGAACGGGAGCCTGGCGCCATTGCGATACAATACCGGGGCCCCGATGACTTGCATTTGTATCTCGCCATCAAGAGGCTCCGTGATTATAGCCATAGGCCCGCTCGCATCCTGCTCTTTCCCGACTCTCCTCTCCTTTCCGAACGTATCGTACACGGGTTCCCATCGTCCTCGAGAAACGATCTTGTCTTGCAGACGGCCAGCAGACGATGCAGATCGGCGATAATAATATTGTGACTTTATCGTTGCACGCGCAGCCAACACATACCCCTCCCCCCCTCCACCCCGTCTCCGCCGACTGAATGCAAATTAATACCCCTCTTAATTGCTCCGTACTCGCGCAATTAGATTGCGCAGCGTAATCACTCAGACGCCTCGAGATTTATTGAAAAGAACGATTCAATATTTCTCCTTTGAATTTAGAGAAGATACGATATATAATCATAGATATTTCCAATTTTCTAAGTTTTACAAGAAGATGAAGGAAATAAGGAAGAAAGCGGATATCCGGACGGCCATCTTTAGAAATGTTATAAGAATGAGGAGCAGGCAGCAACGTTAAAAAGAGAGAGAGGGAGGTACGAAGAAACAACGAGAGAAAGAGGGGGTGGGCGGATAGCTCGATTTTAATCCTTCTTGTTTGTCTTTGCATTAATTATCCAGAATTAAGAACGCTGCCCGGCCGCAGCACCGTGCGCAACCGGATTACTGGCTTTATTATTACTTGTTGCAGATTATTAATTACCGAGAATTACGAGCGAAGCGCGGGAATAGGCTGGTGATGGCGGGGACGGACGGCGTCGTGGATGGAGAGCGGCGGACGGATGCTGGAAAGAAAGGCACCCCTCTCAGATTTGTGTTTTCAATTAATTTCCGTAAATTAAGAACGATTGTAAGAAGAGATTAGTGACCGCTGGCCGCGTACTTCGAGGGTCGTGAGGATTTCATAAATGGAGAAGGCCGCTCCGGTTTCTCCGGAGTGGCATCGAGTAATTAAACAACTCGATAAACTAACGCAGCCGGTAACTGTTAGACCGACAAATAAATGAACAAACGAACAAATGAACGATGGGCAGTGTCGTGACCGTAACATTAAGCGGCTCCGGCTATGAGCTCCGAAATGGCCAATAACGACCAACATCCAGATACGTTACGATGCACTCGAGTTTTCCAATCGAGGCGGAACGGTTCCCGTTTTTTTTTTTTTATCAATAAAAAGTCAGTGCGCCGACCGTGTTTCGTTGCTGTATATTATAAAGTTCAAGGCTTATCCGCCTCGCGGTTTTCATCGATTGAAGTTGCCTGAATTATTCTCACGATACTGACGCACGGAAGCGGCGAAAACGTGTGCGGACTTCGTTTTCGGTTATGGGATTAATCGACAAGCAGATTTAATGGAGAGACACGCACGCACGCACGCACGCATGCACTCACGCACGTCGTGGGTGAAGTCTACGAACGTGTGTACATACGGAGCGGCGGCCAACACAACATGCGCGTATATCTCGATGAAAAGTAATGCTAACAATGGGGTCATGCGAGCCTTTATAATATCACGCTGGCGGCCCAATTCCCCGTGCAGGATACGTAACGGGGAAAAAAAAAGGCCGAGAGGCCTGCCAGCTGCTGTAAACGATACAATTACCAGATAGATACGTGTTCGTATACAGAGAGAAAAGGAAAGAGGAAGAGAGAGAGAGAGAGAGAGAGAGAGAGAGAGTGAAAGAGGAAGGGGGGAAGAGAGGAGATGATCGTTCTCCACTCGGCTTCGCTGTAGCAAAAGAATCGAGCGATCCCTTTTCGAGACGTCCGTCAGTCAAATAATATCGCGACGAGAGCGCAAAGCTACGGAGAGAGCACAGTCGCGTTCGTATGGACTTTACCGAGCCCTATTTGTGTATTCGTGCAGTTAACACGAGCGCATAGATATTAAAAGCTTACGTAGCCTATAACCACGCATCGGCGCACGGCAACAACCAGGAGCTGGGAGGAGCGAGCAGAGGAAATAAATATTAATAACGGCTTTCTGCTGCCATCTCTTTCTCTTGCACTCTCTCCCCCTTCTCTCTCTCTTTCTCTCTCTCTCTCCTCTCTCTCTCTCTCTCTCTCTCTCTCTCTTTCTGTTAGACTCTATCCCTCTCTATCCCTCTCTGGTTCTATTCTCTGTATACCCCTCCTTTCTCTCTCTCCCCTTTACCACCTCTATTCCCTGTGTCTCTCGCTCTCTCACAATATGTCTGTGCATTGTTAGGGCCATTACGGGAGCCAATTAATCTATGCACAATTTTATAATTAAACGGCTAATAGCGCATAGAATTATAGTCCAGGGCCGCGCGTACTCCCACGTATTTCCAGCTAGCTGTTGTTATACCAGGTTATATCGAACGATAGGAAGAAGGAAGAATGAAGAAAAATCATCTTTACCCCCTTTCCTCTCTGTATATCTTCCTCTACGCTTTTTCATTCCTCTTTGTCTCTTCGACCTCTTTTCGCGAATTCCCAATTAAAGGCTCGATTCCGAATAGGCAGTTTGCGAGGCGAGGCGAGGCGAGACGAGACGAGACGAGACGAGGCGAGGCGAGGCGAGGCGAGACGAGACGAGGCGAGACGAGACGAGACGATCGTTCGTCCGTCCGACCGAGTTAGGCAAATTAATTAATATAATTGACTCGTCTCGTTAGCCGTGCGCAACGCGGCCGCATTATTATTTCCTCGCCGATTATCGTAGGGCCCGCATCGACTTATATGCAGGATATACGACGCGCGCAATTATTGCAGTCGATTACTTTTCAGCCTGTAACAGGAATATCTGTCGGTATTCTCGATCAGATAGCGGCCTCCTCGTCTCGCGATTCGCGACGTGCTCAAACGACGACGACGATCACGGAGAGGAAGTCTCGCGATAAGAAATAAACGCGGCATTTAAAAATATACCATGCGGCAATAACGATTCATGCATTGTGCGCTCGTTACACGAATACCTCGCTTATCTCTCACGTCTGATTCTCTCTCTCTCTCTCTCTCTCTCTCTCTCTCTCTCTCTCTCTCTCACGATACTATAACTTCGCATTCGCGTCGTCGTCACCTGCATACCTCGCTCTTTTTAACACTATTACCGCCGGGAGAGCACGAAAAATAAACGGCGCGTCCGGCGCAATCGGTTCTGTACCTACGGACCGTCCGGACGGAACAACGCACCCGGCGCCGCGCTGTAAACCGCAAGAAAAATCCCCCTGAATTATTGGTGCGGTTCTGGGCGCATGCTGTTGCATCGGTCCGATAGAAGCGTAGAGCGGCGCGGGGTCGGCGTGCAGCCGCTCGACGTAGGTGTGCAAGTGCATGCGCGCGGATATTACACTGTCTGCATGTGCGGGTGTGTGTTTGCCTCGTCGTAGATGTGGCACGATCGTGTGTACCCCCGTTGACGCCGCTACCGTTGTCGTGCATTATCAGAATGTAACGATGTCAGCATTACACGCGATCGGACCGCACAGAACGGCCGTGTCGTAGCCCCTTGAGCATCCAATTTTTCTGTCATCTCGCTCTCTCGGTTTTGTTTCCGCGCGATTAAAATTGTCGAAAGACAGCGAAAACGACGATTCGGGAACTTTCGAGCTCTAAATCGAAGAATCAAGAACCAAAAATAAAGTTGCTTTCTCTAGCTTCAAATCCATATGCGGCGATAGAATAAACGAGAAATATTTCTGGATGTTTGAATCGTCAAATCGACTAATAACGAAATGTGAACTATTCTCAACACGATAATTCGGAGAATGAATTTCAGAATGATGAAATAGAATTGTTCAAAAGATAATCGTTTTAAATACTGTGTTTGTAATGGAATGCAAATTATTTAATGGATAAAGATAATAGAATATTTAACTAGCAATTTTTAATGGAGCTACTGGAACTTGGACTTTATATTACGAAAAAGAGCAATTTGACGAAACAATGAAACGTGCTTGGGAAAGACCCGCACGTGCCGACGGCTCGCGGAACTCTGTTCTGTGACTGCGACTCCGGATTATTTGGATCCGTGCAATCCCTACGAGCTTCCTCCTTCTACCTCTCACGCTCGCTCTCTCTCCTTCTGGCTATCTCTCCAGCTCTTTCTCTCTGTCCCTCGGGATATCTCTCGGTTCCCTCTCGCTCGATCCCTCTCTCTCTCTCCGTGTCGCGTTGAATCCGTTTCCGTTGTGACTGCCACTGCGCATCGCACGCCGAACAAGTATTGCCCATTTGCCGCGCGATTCGCGGTCCACCGTGAATACCAAGAGATTTCGGTCGTACCAATGCCAATGAAGCGTAGCAGGTGATTAATTTATCAAGTGTACATCGAGCGAAATTGTCGTGCTTATCGACCGAAACAAAATGTCGATTGATAGGATGATCCGGATTGACAGACGACGAGCGAGAGGACAACACTTTCCCCGACGACCTTAAATCCCCTCGTTCCGTTTACCATTCCGTTTCGTCTGTCGTCTACCTCGTGGGTGGGGTGCGAGAGAGCTTGTACAACCAAGCTCTCTTCCTCTCGCCCGGCATCCTCTCTTTCTCTCCCTCGTCGGGGACGATTCATTCAGAGAAACTGCCGTGAAAGGGACACCTGTTGGCGCGGGAACTCGGTGACAATCCTAGAAACGAGGAGCACGTGCCGCTGCCGCACGACTTGGATATCTTAATTCTCTATCGATGTACGATGCACCGAACAATTATTTTATATCTCGCAAATATTATTTTACAAACGGATTTACGATTCACCTCGCGTTTCGACACGACTTTCCTAAATGCGAATTAAGTTATTTTCGAATGGCATTCCTTTCATCAAACCGCAAAGCGTAATCTAGTGATGGCAATTTCACGATTCACGGGGATCGCCCGTCAACTGTCTATACGAAAAGGCCCGAGGGTTACCGGGAGCCGTTTCCGACGATGATCAAGTCTTAAAGAGTGTAGTAGGTGGTGCACAATTAAAGTACTTTTTGGTGGACTGGTAGCGTGAAAGCCAAGCCACGGTACGGGTGAAGATAAAGTGCTGCCCAGCGGCGACACCGTGCGTTATTAATGTATGCGAGGATCGTAGCTTCCGTTCGTAGCAACGGCACTCAAGAAAGAGCACCGAAGCGCCTAATATATGAATTGTATTTCCGGAATCTTTCTCTTTCTCCTCTTCTTATCTCATTATCAAAAGGAATTGACATTAATTATGGCAAGTTATCGCCGTTATTATTAATGGTTGGCAAACGTTCGTCACTTCTCGTTGTTATGAGTAAAATTTCTTTTCCAGAAAAGTTTGGAATGTAAGCATCGCCACGTAAAAAAATTGGTTTCGTCGAGATTACCAAGTCACGATCATAAAAACTTCGCTCTTTCTCTTCCATCCTAGATACTTTGCATATCAATCGCCAATAATGAATTTAGTACCTCGATAACTTAGACACAAATTTTTTTTTTAGTACCTCGATAACTTTGACGCAAATTTTTCTTAACTTGGAGAAACACCAGTTCGCGAATCACCACTACAACTACCACTACGGCCTAATCGATAAACGAGAATTGGATAGATAAGAACGTAATCTGCCGTCTCACGAAATATCGTCAACCTACCTGGCTGTGGTGCAGTCCCTGTAAAGAATGTCGAAGTCCTTGCAGCTGAGCAGTTTGCACCGATTGACGCCAGGCTGGATGGCTCCGAGACCGCGTAGGATCCTAACCTGCTCGACGTTACACACCAAGGGCACGATATCCAGCCGCTTGAGCTTCGTGTAGACTGTGTGGAGGCCGCCCACGAGGTGTTTGAGGAACAACTCGAAGGCCTGTGGCAGACAGAGCATCGTGTCGCCGGCAATGATGAACGCGGCGACCTTTTGGCCGCGATAGTCGACCAACTTGCACTCATTGGCAGTAGGATCGCTAGTGCTGATCGGCGGTGGACTGTTGTAGGATCTCGGTGGTAGAACCGCATGATGGGCCGCCATCAGCTCCAAAGGCGAGCCATGATGACCGCTCAGCATACCACCGAGTTGGCCCAGCAGTCCCAGTCCCGGCGGCGGCAGTCCCGGCATACGAGGCACCATACCTGGTGGTGCCCCGGGGCCACCCCCGGCCGACAACGGCGGTGGACTCAGAGGAAGGCCCTGGGGTGGTGAACCTCTCGTGGGCGATCCCGGTGTCGGCACACCGCGATGCTGTGGTTGCTGCTGCTGCTGCTGCTGATGATCGCGAATCTGATCGCGCCCGTGCGACTGTTGATGAGACGGCGGCGGCTGATGCTGATTGCCGTGGAGCTGTTGTTGTTGCTGGCTCTGCTGCGTCGACGGGCTGTGAGGATGTTTCGGACTGCCGGTTACGGGACTGGCACGGCTGCTGTGATCGGAAGAGCTGTCCATCGCTCCGTGGAGGGTCGGAAACGCGCGTCCCTGTTCTTCCTACGGCTCGTAGAGACGACGAGACACTCTGGCACGTCCTTGCTGCCAGTGATACGCTCCGTGTCTCTGACGTTCACACGTCGTCGTATCACTGTGATTTCGCCAGCTGGCGAATATCGGTACGACTCGAACGATCGAGCGTGGATGCGTTTCAATGCATGTTAATGCCGTTCCTTCTTCGATCTTCTTTGCGAGTTTTCGTAAACACTCCGATAAGTAACGCGTACCGTGAGATTCAACGTTTTAAAATTACGCTGAGCTGACGTTCCTCGAGTATACCGCTTATCACTGCAAACGAGAGTCGTGTGTCTTGATACAAATCAGACCACACGATTTCTTCAGTCTTCACAAGCACGTGAACTTTTGTGTCCATAACAAACTTTCGGTCCACTTTCAGTCCACTTTCAACGTATAAATTATTTTCACCGATCCATCGCGAAAACGTATAACTCAACGACGACACAACGATAGCAACGAGGAGGACAACAATACGGTGAGAGAAGTTACCGAGCAGACGGCGATGACAGTCGTCGCTCCGACTTAATCAGCGAAACGGAGCAACTTCACGGAGCAATTCACTGGCTTCACGACGACGAAATCTTCATGTCACAAGAAAAAAAAAACAAACGAATCGCGACGACTACACTGGGGCTCTGTACGATAGGAACGCGTAAGCGCAACCGTGACATGTATACGATTGTAAGAAGAATGTCAATGAGACGAGAGACGATGACAGCGAGGACGACGACGACGACGGCGACGACGACGGCGACGGCGACGGCGACGGCGACGGCGACGGCGACGGCGACGGTGGCAGCGGCGACAGCGACGATGACGACGGAGGCGGCTGCCGCGGTAACTCGCAGGGACGCGCGTCGCTCGTTCTCAAAGTAGCAAACGCTCTCTCGGTCGAGTCGGGAGTATTTCCCTACCCAGTCACAGATGTAATAAATAAAAACATCAGTGGGAGCCCGACAAACGGGGAGGATGGGCGTTCTGTGCGCGCAACCGACTATCCGGTTGGCGGAGCCACCAGGGCGGCTGTTCTCGCTATTGGACGGCAGGCTCGTACTGTCTACGCCTTTCGAACCTTCCCCCGAGTGGCGGCGGCTCGGCCACCCGCCCCCCGCGTCCCCCACTATTTGCCAACCTCTGCCACCGACGTGGTAGACGACGACGACTATGCCGGTGAGGACGGTTCCGGGGGCTACCAACACAGAGGGACAACCAGACGCAGACGCACAGAAAGCCTGAGGACAGTACGACTGGAACGTACCGGCGGCGCGAGCGACGCGAGTGGGGGATTTCTTCTTTTACCTCGTCGGGTTTGTGTTCTTTCGTGTGGGTCTTACGTTCTCTTTCCTCTCTCGGCTCGCTCGCGCTCGCGCGCGCGTACTCCTCCCCCCCCCCCCCTCCGCCACTCTCCACTTTTATATCTTTCACTCTTGTCTCTTATCCGCGTGCTGTTCTTCTCTCGAGCATCTTGATTGTTACGCCCGCTCTCTCGAGGCTCGATTTTGCGCTTCTCTTCTTCCTTCAAATGTCCGTATCATTTTTATCATCTCGATAGCATTCTCGATAGCATCTCCTTCACCCTCGTTGAATCTGATTTTTCTCAGTTGTTTAACAATTCTGTTCGTTTTATTTTTAATTTATTCCATATCGATTTTCTCTCACCTTCCGCGTTCACGATTCCACGGGATCGCATATGCCATTTCTCAGTTTTCTCTCGTTCTTTCCTATCTTTCCGATGCTATTCTTGTCTCCCGCCCCTCTTCGCTCCCTCCGTCACCCGTCCTCTACGTTTTCCGAGTTCGCGCTCTTTCGCGCGCGCGACCAGCCCTCTCTGCCTTGTTTCCTCCTTCGCTCGCTTCCGTCCGCCCTACTCTCTCGCTTTATCTCCTTCTTTCGTCATCCCCCTCTGCGTCACGTGCGCACACACGTATTGCCCGTGTCTCTATCTCTTTCTCTCTTTCTCCCACTGTTCCCTGTCCCTACGACGAAGAATGTCGCCAACGTTCGAATCGATCGCTCGCTTTCGCGCGCACTGCCTCCCTTCTTCACCCTTCTGCCGTCCGCGGCCCCCTCCTCCTCTATCTCCCCCTGCTCCTCTCCTTCTTCCACCTCTTCCTTCACCTCCTCCTCTTCCTCAAACCTTCTCCACCACCCTCTCTCTACTCTTCCCTCAGATCTCCTCTACCATATTCGCCATCAGCATTACACGCGCGCACTTATTTCTTCTGTAGGTAACTCCGCTTTCCTTGCGATCTCTCTCCTGCTCTGCCATCCCCTTGCGCCTTCGCCCACCCTTAGTCCACCTGCCCCCTCTCTGCCGCGCGCGCCACCGCGTTTCCTCCGCCTCTCCATCCCCACCAGTCCAGCACATAGGATAGTCTACGCTCTCCGTAGCTCGACACGGTTAGGGTATGGGTGCTTAATATCTTTGTGCCATACCCAAGGCGCCCGTATCCGCCGACAGTTTCTGGAGGTGAATTTCGCCGCGATCGAGTGGCTCGATTCGCGAGACAGAGAAGGAAATCATAACAACCATATGCATATGGGTATGAATAATTACACGAGCGCGAGTTTAACAAAGATAATGCTTAATTTCAATAATACATATTTTCGATTGAAAAAAATTTAATCATGGCAGTTATGTATTTGTAGTTACATGCTAAATAATTCAATATTATATACATGAGATATCTCATTTTGAATGAGAGAACGGAATACCAGCTAACTTTTCCTCTCGACGAGCTTTAATGCGTTTCTTGGCTCCGATCAAGCGGAATGCGAAAAACATCGTACGGCAGGGAGGAGTCTCGGTGCGGAGTCTCCGATTATCTCGTCATAGATGCTTCGTGGCTGGTAGCGACTGAAGGGGAAAAGAGTCTAGCGCTCTCTTCTCTCTTTTGGCCGGTCAACCCCTCATCGGCCCGGTGACCCAGATTCGCTAGGGAGACCCTTCGCGATGCGAATATCGTCGTATGTGTTTACACCGATACGCGTTCGTACGGCCGTACGCACACCTTCACATACACGACCGTATTCGTGCTTACAGATTCCACGGTCCGTAGATACGTTTACTCGAAACAGCTGATCCCGTCGCCTTATAGATCCCCAAATGAAGCGAGATCCCCTGGGCCTATCCTTCATTGAGCACGAGCGCGCAAGCGAAAAGCCCGATTCTCCTATTCATACATTTGCAAATTTTCAGCCTGCATAAACTCCATCCGGTCACGTGTTGTACTCTAATTGACACTTTGCGATTCTCTAAGCGAGAATCGTAATTCATCACGGAGAAGTTCGGGCGAGATATCGCAGCGCATTCTTGCAAAGTTGTTACGCGCGCGTCAGCATCGATCTATCATAATTGTATCGCTCGCATAACCGCGCGCAACGATCTAATAAACGGTCGTATAGATTCGCTACCGACTGCGCGCTAATAATATGGAAAAGATTTATCTCGGGCGAGAGTTGACGAACTGTTATTGCGAACAACTTCGAAACCACCGGGAATATGATAAATCGCGTGCGAACCGGAGTTCTGCCGAGGGATAAAGGCTTAGAAGGCTCGACGGCGACTCGTTCGCGACGGAATAAGAATCGCGTCCTTTGTCTTACGAGTGGGCGATCGATCATGAGATCGATGCGCGTGGTCCGGACAAGTCGGGGACGATCGGCAGGGGACCGATGTTTGCCGCGACCCAAACCACGTCCAATTAGTGGAATTAATACCGGCTGGGCTTTGGGGGAGCTAATGCCTCTGTGTGTGCATACCTACGGGTATGCGCGTCGATGACTGCACTTTCCTTCGTGCGTAATGAAGGACAATCCCGTCATCGTATCTGTACCTCGATGCATTCGCTCGTGGAAGCGCGATCACCGGCCCTCCTCTCTTATTCTGCGGTCACCGCATGAAATTCCGTAAGTCTACAGACTGTGCGTCGGTGCTCCACTGAGTCGTTAAGAAACTTGGCTGGCTAATTTCGCTCGGCCAACACCGCCGGAAAGATCTGCAGTTGTGTTGTGGCACTTTGAAAAAAACCGGCGTTACCGAAGTATTCAATTTCAAAAGCGAGCGTATTACACGAGCGTATTAATCGCAATTACAATATCGATGCAGACACACCACGTGGGATATGTCCCGCGTAATGCGTCGCATTATTTCATTACAACTCGAAAAAAAAAAAAAAAAAAAAAAAAAAAAAAACGATCGCCGATCGGTAGGCCGATTTAAATAAAAGCGTAACGTCAATTAAGCTGAAGCAATGACGCGGCTGAAGTCCGCAGCGCAACGGCGAGTTCTTCTAATCTATTCTTTAGAACCTTTAGAAGAATCTCGATTATCGGAAATTTATTTCGGATATTACGCTCGATAGCACGCATATCCTCCTCCTTCACTCCCCGCCGCCCCCCCCCCCGTCTCTTTCTCTCTCTCCCTGTCTATTTTTCGAAAGCACACCAATATCGCGCGCCTCTTGCTCGCGTTTGGCGCGAGGTTTGGCACGACGGGGAACGAGCGCCGGGCATTTTCAGACAGGCCACCGTGTGATACGCATTGTTCGTCCTGGACGTCGCCGCCGTCGCCACCGTAGTCCCTGTTACCGCTCGTTGCCCACCCCGCTACAGATACGCGCTTAGCGCAACACGGTGTGTTTGCATCGTGCATAGCTGTTACGTAACCCTCGTCATTGTTTGCGCATCGTCGTTACACGCCTATATGGAGAAAGGGAGAGTGGAGGGTGGTTTCGCCGCCGTTGCGAGCGGGTGGAAAAAAAGGAGAAGCGCGCACGCGGACGGATTTTTGCCCACATAGAGAATATACGAGCGCATCTAGACGCAACTGAGCAGACTCGCGTCGGGAGAGGACTGCATCGAGAACAGGCCCGATTGCTCTTTTCGATGTTCACGCCGTGCGCGTTCACTGTATTTCCTCCCCATTCCCCCCCTCCCTCTCTCTCTCTCTCTCTCTCTCTCTCTCTCTCTCTCTCTCTCTCTCAACGGTATGCGTTTCATCGTTGGATAACTCCCGCGGCGGATGAATATCGATCGTTACGAAG
The DNA here is from genome assembly GCF_055798465.1 of Pogonomyrmex barbatus. Taxonomy (NCBI): domain Eukaryota; kingdom Metazoa; phylum Arthropoda; class Insecta; order Hymenoptera; family Formicidae; genus Pogonomyrmex; species Pogonomyrmex barbatus. The sequence continues at coordinate 15,373,703 of NW_028297098.1, forward strand.
CTCTCACGCTGGAATATCGTGCGAATGCCAATTCTACCGTTTTAATTTTGCATCAGCATACGCGGCTATTGGAATCACAATCGCAGAATCAATCGGTAGTCGCCGTAGTCAAATTTGTCCGTTCGCCGGGCGAGAACAACAAGCGGGCGATATGCAAACGAGCGAGTGTCGGCGAAGAGAGACAGAAAGCGAGAGACGGGGAGAGGCAGAGAGGGAGGGAGAGAGGAGGGGGGGAGAGAGAGAGAGAGAGAGAGAGAGAGAGAGAGAGGAAGATCGAGCGAGCAAGCGAAGCGGAGGGTGGGATGGTTTACATTTTCCAGATTGAAATGTTAACCCAGTAGAAAGGTGGTCGGCGTGCGTGTGCATTACGGCCGATAACCCGATAACGCCGAGCTGCGTCGGTGTATGCATCACGCCCTTACATCCAGCATCCCCGTTCTAGTCCGCAATGAAGCAATCACCGTCGATAAGCATTGTACAGGTCCGGCACAATGGACAAGACTTTCCAGCCGCTCTGCCTCCCCTGCCCTCCTTTATCCGGAGCCACCGTATCTCTCTGCCTCCCTAGTCTATGAAATCCCGGCATAATCTTCTCTGATCGAATAGCCGTCCGAATTAAACAGAAGCGGTCTCGTAATTTCTTTTTCATCGCTCTGGTTTCAAAGTTATCTTCTAATTTCGCTGTATATCGAGACGCCCTGTCTCAGTTCGACAGAATAATAAATATATAAATTTAATCAGCGCTTCGGCACGGCTTTACGGCAATTAATAAAAAAATAAAAAAAGGAAAGAAAACATTGACGATATTTTTCCGCACTAAAAGTGTTCGAATAGGAACACGATGAGATTAAACGCGAAAGTTATTGAACAGGCCTATCTTTTATGATCGCTTCATCTGGCGCGCTATATAAGTAGTGGCCTATTTGCAAGCTCCTCATGTAGTTAAGATTAAAAAAATCAATTGTGGAGTAAAGTCGTCAAGAGGCGCAATGCGAGATTTAATTGTTCCGCCACGATGGAGAATGTACGCGGGACCACGATCGAAAGTGTTCCTCGATCAGACAGAAGTTGGCGGGAGCGGGATGAAAAAAAAGGTGATGAAAGTCCAAATAAAGTAGACAAAGGCGCGATGAAAAACGACGGCAATTTTTCTCGATACCGATACCGGCGTTCGGTTTTTCACTGTGGCTTGCGCGCAACTAATTACCCGTATGCCACGTGTTATTATAAATAGCCAATCGTTACCGGCACAGCCGCATTCACGATTCGCCCATAATGGCGTGTTATCGGATAAATAAAACAGATAGCCGGGAGAGAGGGTGCGCCTCGATTATACGTCGGCATCCCCTGCAAACGCAGCTATACTCGCGGCTCGCAATTTCTCGTTATTATTTTAGTACATTCAGACGCGATAGATACACATTGCGATAGATACACAAATTGCGGCGCGCATGCTCGCGCACGCATTATCTCCTGCATAAGACATAGTATCACGGGCGACCGGAATGAATACCTGCCAAATCCGATTCTCGATAAATCCATTAATAACGGAAAAAAAAAAAAAAACTCAACGCAAGTCAGAAAAAAAAAAACTTTTGCCAACGACGGTATAAAAAATGAATGTACTTTAGTCTTTATGTTGGACTTTTATCGAAGTAAAGAAAGGAGAATCGTTAGATTTCCTTTCTCTCTTTTTTTCCTCTCTTGTTTTTTAACAAAAAGTTGAATCATGCCGAAAACGATCTTCTTGTTGATATTGACGGGAGCGGCAGGCAAAATGCGTCTCTGCACGGGGTAGTAGTTTTCGCCACACACGCGGTATTCAAGCTAAATACATTAGAAAGCTCATTTAAATACGACACAATGGCGAAGCCGGGCGCCGTGTCGTCCGGATAAATTCGTTGGCCGAAGTAATACTGTCCACCGCGCGTTTCCTGACGCGTCATCCTCGACGGGACGGGCGTCGCGCGAATCGATATCGTCGCATCGGGTACACGCGGGGGGAACTTGGTCGTTATTCGAGAGATCGCGGGACAGCCGGCACCCGATTTTAATTACTTTAACGACATTTATCCATTTCCGAGCGACGATGAGAGGCGCGACCGGTATTTCGGCGGTTGCGCGCAAGCCCGTCAATACTTTCCCGTGGCAAACGCCGCGGAAGACAATCGCGTTGACACCCCGTGATGGATGTCCCGCCTGCTCAAAATACCCCCTCAGTTTTCCCGCCAATAAAGCCCATTGTAAATGCGAACTATTCGAAATATTAGATCGGCACAGCGATTACGGCCCGTTCAGTCATCGCCGTTGACGCACCGTAATCCTTTCCCACCTCTCTCTCTCTCTCTCTCTCTCTCTCTCTCTCTCTCTCTCTCTCTCTCTCTCTCTCTCTCTCTCTCTCTCTCTTTCATTCTGACATTTACCTCGCATCACCGTTTTCGTACCACACGCGCTTGGTTTTCGCACATCCCGTTTTCTCGCCGCACAAAAAAAAGGAAAAAAAGAAAAAAAAACGATCGACGCTTTGCTTTACGCTATTCGAACACAAGTTAGGAAAAAATTTGTTCTAAGGACAAAACCCTCAAGCTTCGTTACACGAAATTTCACTCCGATAATAACATAAAAAAAAAATACCAATTTTAGAGATTAGTTCTATCATCACGATTATCTAAAAACTTTTCAAAGAACCTGACATTCTGGCGCATAGTTTCGATTGCATATTTTATACGCTATTACATAATAATATAAGCATTTAAGAAACTGTCCATATCGCAAAAGTTTTTAACACACTAATAGTGCCTGCCTCGCGATTGAATTATTAAAGCGCGATAAAATTTCCAAATCGCTCGTAATAATAATCCGCGAGACGAGGGCGGGGAAGAGGAAGGGAAGAAGGGAGACGACGAGGAAAGGGGGAAGGAAAGCGCCACTGGTTTTTAGCCGCGCGAAAGTCTTATTAATCCAAAAGCTTAACGAGATGTTGAAACGCGGCGCTGACGCTGTACCTATTATTACCGCTCAAACCGCGAAGGCTACTCTTCTATCAGGAGCGGACAATCTGACACATACCGCGCGCTCAATGAACAGCCTTACATTGATATTTCAGTAACCGAGCGCGTAAGCAGAAAATCGCGTGCGCCAACAATAACCGCCGAGATATTTCGACACGCGTTCCCTCCGCAACTACGTTACAACCACGCCACGTACAAAAACGCCCGTACTCTCCCATGCGATCCAGCAAAATAAATAAATGAAGTAAACGAGTGAAATAACAGGCACCAAAACGCGGGGTGGGGAAGAAGGGGGGGAGCGAGAGAGAGAGAGAGGGGGGGGAGGGGGAATAAAGAGACTCTTTCCTTTTCCGTTTCGATGACGCCGTCTTCGAAACATCAACGTCGACCTCGACGACGACGTGGAGACGTGTTTGGATTGTTCTTAATCTCCATTGTAATTGCACGCGCGGCCGCTGGGAACTGGCCGGCCAATTTTGAATTTGGATTGTCGGCCCCCGATGATGGATCGGCCTTTTGTACGCGGCGCTGATGATACCTCGCAGATGTATCCACCGCACCCTTTTCGGACGAAACCACTTGCCGGTGATTATCGATTAAGCGCATGCACACACCGCCTCTCGCCGATCCTTTTCCCCCGCCACCCTCCCGTCTTGGACCACCTTTTTTTCTCTCTTCGAATACGCTTTGGTATTTTTTATCTTGAACGCTCGACATCTGGCCTAGATGACTTTCGGAGCCCGTCACGAATTTATACCGACTCCTCCGCCAGTCCGATACATAGCAAAGTCGATCGATTTCATTAATGTGCAATTAAAACACAGTGAAAAGTGAATGAAAACCAATTTCATTTTGAAGATGTCTTGCGACTCGTATAACGATAATGATCTCTTAATGCAATGAATATATTTAATCTAATTTAACTTTGATAAATAGTACATATAAAAATGTTAACTATGCCTTTGATAAAAAAGAAAAAAGTTGATACAAACAAAAGGCGAAGCAAGCGATATCGTTGCAGAATTTAATTCGTAAAAAATAATACATAATATCGACGATGTAATACGCATATTTTGCTGAATTATTTTTTAATTTAAAATTCCACAGTTTATTTCTGAAGTAAGTGTCTCCAGGTCCCAGGTGTCTAATTAATAATATCACATTTCGAATTACTATCGCGATTTTAACGTAATCATATATGCGTATTTCCCGAGTTGCCGGCAAACAAATACGACTGCCCATCGAGACTCGAGATAAGAATTAATCCCGCAAAGCGTGCGGAACGTAACGAACGCGCAATTGCCAGAAAGCACACGAACAGATGTTCCCACTTTAGATAATCCCAGCCTTTTACTAATCTAATCAGCATCATTAAATAAGGAATACATCTAATAATCAATACACACCGCACATGCCGCGCTAAATGAAATCCATGCTATCTCGATAAGGGAAATATCAACGACTTATCACCATCGGGCGAAAGGCGCCCTATCGCTCTGTTAATGGAGTCGGAGGCTTTTTACATTTTAAATAATTGAGCCGGACAAACGTCGCGATAATGCGACTTTTGCATCCCGCGAAAGCACACACCTTGACCGTAACCGCGACTTCTAACCGCACGACGTAAATCACGATTCCGCGATTACCTGCGATCTTCTCGATACGCGAAGGCGCGGCTTGTGTACCTCATCGTAATTTCTCCTCATTTAAAAAGTAACACCGTGCATTTAAACGTAATTACATTAGAGACGGGGACGCGGGGGATACTTTCGCGCGTCACGTCTATTCCCTTCGCGATTACGAGGGGGGAAAGGATAAATGAGCAGGTTGCGGTTACTACGGAGGTACGGGGGAATCGAGTGTCCGATTCGCTCCGGAATCGACGTATACTGTCCACGTGATATCCGCCGCCCATAAGAAGATCGCATATTCGCGTATACGCGGGCCCGGCCGCGGTGAGGTAGCCGCGCAATTTCGCAAAACACCGTAACCGTAATTACTGTTATTGCAGGATATTTAATACACGGGGGCACGTTTTTACTCGTGGCCCACCCCTCGCGAGGAACGAGCAACACGAGCCACGAGATATAAAGCGCTCTCGCGTAGCCGCCAGCTACGAAGGACGAGATACGCCCGGGGTGCCTTCGCCTTTATAAATAATAAATTCGCGCGGGAAACGGCGAAAAAGTTGACGAGAGAAAAAGTGAGAGGGAGAGGGAGAGGGAGAAAGAGATGAAATTGAGCGTCCGAAGGGGACGAGGGAGAGAAGCGACGAGAAGGGGGGGGGGGGGAGAGTAAAAAATTGTGTGCGATGGGGAAAAGTGCGGCAGCCGATATATTTACCGGTAACTTTACCATAAACAACATTCCTCACGAATTGAAAAACGCGTTTCGATAATTCTGTAGAAAAATGCAGGGGAAGCGGAATTCGTTTTGATTTGATCGAATTCCTCGCGTCAAGACAGCAGTGACTTTCACGATGATTTTCTGAAACGTACGCAAGTTCGAACAAGCGTCGTAATTCATTTATTAACTTTTCGTTAATTTTTATAATGGTGCATGCGAAAATTCTGACCAGTGCTGCACTCTAGTGATGCAACGGCGACAACGCTTACGGACCAGAAGCGGTATTAACACGGTGCAAGATGAAAAATTTTATATTACTTAAAACTTCGATTGCATCAAGATTATTTGGACTTATCTTATTAAAATTAGCGCAAATTAAAGTATTTTAAGTTTCGCTTTTGTTTTGGTACAAATTTAAAATTTTAAGTCTCACTTTAGGCCAAAATATCGTTAATGCAATCGAGTCTTCATTATTAACGTATCTATGAGAAATAAATGTATCTCGTTTTCCGTCGAATAAATGAGTAAATAAAAAATTAATTATTTAAATACGTAAAATGAGTTCGTCACTCACCAGCCGCTTTGTCGTTGTCTCGCTCTTTCTGCCACGTCTCTCTGCATCCTTTCAAGGTCACGAAAAGAAAAAAACACTCACTCGCGCGATCGAGTTCCGACATAGTATACGCAATTACAATCGCGATTTTGTACACTTAAAACAAATTAGCTATACGACGATCACATTCTCGGTACTTGGTACTTCCTACTTGGAACTTTCGCGATGCGGTACACTTGTAATTGCGAACGCGAGTTAAAACAATACTGATGACTGATGGTCGAAATTTCGTTTCTGGCATTTCATTCGCTCGGTATTCACGGGCACTCGATACACTCGCGAATTATATACGAATTCACGTTTTAAAACGTGAAAGACGCGAATGCGTCGTACAGATTATGAATTGTCGCGACGCGGTATGAAGTATCATGATGACTACCCACGGTATTTTTGTCGGCCGCCGGATTTATTCGAACTTTTGATCGGCATCCACCGGCCGGATGACATCGATTGCTACAAACGCGATTACCAACACACGCAGCGATCACCGTAGTATTCCCCTCAGCTCACTTCCGACATTTGTAAGTGAAAAAAGATGAAGATCGCGAACAGCCGCACGATCGTCGCAACTCGGCGCGAAACCATCATGGCGCGCATGCGCGCAAAATCTGAATGTTCAAATAATAATTTGACACTTGCTACTCGTGATTGCGTCGTTGTCAATTGTTTGTCAATGCCGGATATTTTATCTTGCACGGAAAAAGATAAATTTTTTTTTATCATGCTGTGACTATAATGCGCAGCAAAATTTGTTAAATTTTGCCGCACCTCGGCAAAAATCAATTGTTAATTTATTATTACACGTCAATAGCTATCTACATTATCAACATTTATATGAAAAGAACGATTGAAGTTACCAATCCCAAAGGTTGGTTCTATATTAATTGCGCAAGATTGCAAGAGATTTTTTTTGCGATCGAAAAATAATGGCCTGTGATTAGTCAGATCAATTTCTTGTGATTTTGCGCGATTATGCAACTAATGTAGAATCAGCCTTATCTATTTGCGATATTAATACCTAATGCTGTCGATAATACCAATTTCTGCAGTATCTTGTTGTCTACATGTCGCTATTAGGTAACTACTTTAAGTGGTAAAAGTCTTGTGACACGAAGGTGTGTTGTATACAATCGCGATCAAAATGCTGTGATCGTCAATTCGCGTACGGTCTATGTTCATAAAAATAGAAACGTATTTTCTGACCTTGTTGGTCTTCATCATCAAACCAAGGCCACTGCAAAAAAAGAAAAACAGAATCGCATCGGAATTTTTTGAGGCCGGATATTCCGACCTAGCTTTAACGTCAACGAATGTTTACATTCCCGAGATTCGTTTCTCGTTAACGCGTAGCTCGAGTAATAGCAGAAATTATTGCAAACAAGTGAGTAACGTTACACTTGCTAATGTTGTTGGACATGAGTCTTATGTTGTTAAGCCACATTAAATAATTTTTTAAACTTTTATTATTTAATTTTTAATTTTCTTTTTAAGAAGGCTATAATATTGTTATTAAATAATCTTAGATTAACCTATGAAGTATTTATGACTTATTTTTTAAATATTGCAAAATATTGTAATTTGCTTCCTTTGATGTTGATATTTCAATAATAGGCCTGTTTCTTTTATCTAAACTTTTTGAACTTTCCTCTATCTATTCTCTCTTCTAACTATCTTTCCTCTTTTTCTCTTCAATAATGGACAGTAAACAGTGAACAATGTAAATTCAGCTAAAAAAAAAAAAATTTAAATGAACATAATAAAAAGAAAGGATAAAATCGGATATCTTCTGCATTTTCTAATTTTTTAGATGCGATAATGGGTAATGCAGGAAGTAATCAGCCTGTTAGCCACCATCACGGCACAACTATAAGTAGAGAACATCGACATAGCAAGGATCATCCACCAGCGTCTCCAGGGAAAGAAGGCCAAGCATTTGTCTTTGATAAAAAACCCAGCCAAAAGCTTGTATTTCAGTCCTCTAATGAAGAAGAAGAGTCATATTTTGCAAAAGTAATATTTACATATCATACACATACACATACATATATATTGTAATTTTATATGAATATGAATAGAGTGGTCAACAGGATGGGGAAGAATTTGGACAGCGACCGAGGTCTAATACAGTGTCTGAAGGAACAAAAGTTGCGGATAGTAAGGTATTACCAACTGTTTTCAAATGGGAAGGAGGAGGAAAACAAGTATATATTAGCGGGACCTTTACTGGATGGAAAACATTACCGATGGTGAAGAGTCATGGTGATTTTGTCACAATAATTGATTTGCCAGAAGGAGAGCATCAGTACAAATTTTTCGTTGATGGAGAATGGAGGCATGATCCTGGACTAGTGAGCATTAAATTTCCAAATTGAATAATTTTATGTGCAACATAATTTCATATATTATGTGTAACATGTTAAACATGGAAATTGTCAATTTAATATTACAGAAAATCGTAGACAATGGCATGGGCTCTAAGAACAATTTAGTTTCGGTAAGAAAATCTGATTTCGAGGTATTTCAAGCTCTTGCAAAAGATAGTGAAGGTGTTACTAGCAGCACTCAGACAGAATATGGACAAGAAATACCACCGCATAAACCTTGGGAGAAGATAACTGGGCCACCTATCTTGCCACCGCATTTGTTGCAAGTTATCCTTAACAAGGATACACCATTATCCGTAAGTTAAATAATCCGTAAGTTAAAGATAAATAATTTTAGCAAAATTTAACTTCTTACGTCATTACGTTATTATCTTTTCAGTGTGAGCCTACTCTTCTGCCTGAACCAAATCATGTTATGTTGAATCATCTCTATGCTTTAAGCATCAAAGATAGTGTGATGGTTTTATCTGCCACGCATCGTTATCGCAAAAAATATGTTACAACTTTGCTCTACAAACCAATTTAAACGTTAAGTCATTCCTGTATTTTTTGGTGCTGTACATTTTTTAACAATCATGAAATAACACAGGTGCCCGAGTGACGCGATATTGGTATGTAAAGCTTTTTACAAGTTCTTTCGAGGCAGGGTAGAAGATAATAATATCCCGGACATAGTTGGTTCGTCACTATGTTTATTATACCTCAGTCATGTGTATAATAATGTAATTACTATTTATTAAAATCAAATATTTTATATTTGCTGTTCTTGCTCGGGAATCTTTTTGAGATATATGTGCATGTTGAAAAGACATGTGATTGCACCTTTATTATTTTTATTTAGATATGCTATTGTTGGTTACTTCCGGCATATACGCGTAAGGCGGCTCCGATCGTGTTCTAAGAAAGAATAGACCCTTAGCAGTCTGGTCGACATGCTCTCCCATAAGTACTATCTGCGAATCGATACATTTGCCTCTCATGTAAGAATCCCAACTGTCGCATTTTGTAGCCGATAATCCTGTTTTCGAATTGATGCTTTCCGTGAAATATACGTATGATCGTCCATGGCTGCATGCCTCTGAAATAAATAGAGAGAATAAGACATTCTTGTTACAAGAATCTGATGCTAATGATGGAAATATTGTACCCATTATCTCGGGAACACAACAGCATCCAGGCTGAACCGCCGTACCAGCGTTGGGGTAAAAGTCTGCTTTCCCTAAGGGTTGAAGAAAGCCTAATACACCACCACAGGAGTGTATGACGTCAACAAATACCGCATCCGTGGGATCCAATCGAGTTTTCTCGGATGCGAGCATGTGGAATCCTGGTAACGCTGGATCTAAACCTGTCACCCTGCTCAATTTTCCGGAAGCTACCGCACCGCCCGCATTCCCGGCCACATGTGCCCCGAGAGAATGACCTTGTACAAGCAATGATAAAGTAACGAAATTATGATTACAAAGAATATTATGCGAGACGACATACCGATAAAATGAACATCTTCCGTCTTCAATCCAGTCTCTTTTACTAGGAAGTCTATAAAGTTGGCGGCGTCAGTTCCGACTCTTACGGTATTACGCATCGGTCCCAAATAAAATGTGCTCGCGGCCAAGGGTTCCCAATCCACGAGGATAACGTTGTAATCGCCGTGAGCGAGAAAAGCTGCTCGAAAGGATATAAATTATATTATCCACGAATGTGTCAAGACTTAAATCACGATTGGAAAAAAAATTAATTGTACCTTCTTTCATATTCAAAAGTCCGGTACTCAAGGCGCTCGATTTCCATCCGTGCGTTATAAATTTCGTTTTTCGTGTAGGCTTGAAATCGGATCCAGTGAGATTCGCGGTATCATTTGAAGTCATCCGCGTGCCTTCTTTCGGATTAGCTCTTAAAAATATTATATAAAAATATTATAGAAGCTAGATCGAAGGAATAACGAAATATTGACGCGATAGTTAACGTTAATATTGCAATTGGATACCGAGTATAGATGATGTAGCCTATTTCTGAGCCATCCAATATGCCTCTCGTTTCACTGTCTGAGATCTTTAATACTGCTACTTGGGGTCGCCCATTACCATCAGGTATAAACATCCAGTCTTCTCCGTATCCATCGTATCTTTGGCGCAAACCACTCTCCCATCGTTCCGAGTATACCGAATATCGCAATATAGCAAGAACGATAATCTGTTTCGATAATAGATTCGATAACATTTTGATACTTATCGTTGTGAGCAAACGAAAACGAATCGCGTGGACCTCCCATTAAAAGACGATCGTGGTGATCAAATTACTGATGCGGCAAGGTGGAGACTCCTTCTTAAATCCTACGGCGGTATCGACGAAAACGCAAGTATCCTGTTGCTCGGCCTAGTTTTTTCGGTTTTATCTCATATATTGTATCGCGAGCGCGGAAGTACTGTCAAGCGGAGATTATAATTACATTCAGAAGGGTGCAGGTTTGTATCGAATCAAGTGATATACCACTTCACGCGTGCATATCATGTCCAACTAGCTTGAAACCGGCTAGCTGATAATTTTACAAATGTTACAAAGAAACTCGATATCGTGGATTATTTGCATTACTTCTTTGATATGCCTTAAAGTATACAATTCGCATTATCTTAAGCAAGTATATCAAAAATACAATGAATACAAAAGAATCAAAATTGTATATATAGTAGGAACATATAATTTATTACATTATTATAACATATTTGTTTTTTTACATTTCAGTAGCATTGTCTTAAGACCCGTACAAAACATTCGCGAATTATTTATTTAATTAGGCTGTGGTCCATTTGGTACTTCAAATATTTTGAGCATAGATTTTCTTTCTCTGATTGGTCAATAAAACTAAGCATTTGTAGTGCTAGATGAACCGCAGCCTTACAAGAACAATATACAATCTTTTGAATCTATTGTTACAATGTTCGTCATATCATATTTTTCTACTTTATAAAAATTGCCGTTGTGTTTATATTTCATAAAAAAAAAAAAAAAAAAAAAAAAAAAAATGATAAGTATGACAGGAAAATGTAGCAATGCACGCGTACAACATCGTAAAATGTTTCTCAATAAAAATGTTGTAACGCATATAGCACTCACGTGTGTCTTCTTTTAAAACGTCAACCATACGTAATTATCAAAAACACGGTAGAGAATTCATTAAACCAAACGTCAAAATTTTTCGTACGTTTACGTTCCTCTTTGTGACTTTCTGCAATGAAAAGCAAATTGTATATCAATGGCATTCTCACAGAAGAGAAAAAACTGAACATTACTCACTTTCCTCATCAACGGTATTTTTTCCAAATTCGCCATAACCAAAGCAACCTACTAAGGGTACTTTGGGAAATAGTCTTTTGAATATTGTCGATTCCACATTACTTTCATTGTACATATCTTTTCCGCGAGCTCTGCACGCAAACATAAATCCAACGGAATGTTTCTTTAATTTCACTTGATCCTTGAATTTCTTTAATTTCTCTTCGACCTGTTCCTTTGTATTGTATTCTTTCTCCAAAATCATAGACCACATCTGTATAGCGCCAGTGATCAGGACAGCGACACAACGTGAATATCCTTTCTCATGAAGACATTGATTTCTTACATATGAATTAGCAGATATACGCTGTGCGTATATATCGTCTACTATACCGCCCCATACAGAAACTTTTCCAATTCCTTTCCTGAATATATGCAAGAAAAAAAATACCATCAAGTATTATCAAATATTAGTAATTATGTACTACAGTTGGATATATCTGGAATATATGATTACAGTCGAATCTCTTTAACTTTCTAATGTCAAGAAAATAGATAAAAATATGATGAATCATGAAAGTTTTCAATGTATAAAATTCGAAATATGAAGAAAAAATTGATTTATAGAGATTTAAACATGATTAATAATACTAATACATTATATATGTATAATTTTATATATATATATAAATTAAATTAAAACATTTTAACTTATTACCTACAATCTGATAACTTTAAAAAAGGATTTTATAATTTACAATGAATGTAAAGTTTATGTTATTTATATATAGTATCAATTATTTTAGTAAGGAGAAAAAAATATTAATGTAAATTCTTTCCTGATTGACTATAAAAATAACTAGTGTGCTCACGAATACCTCAAATTAATCTTTTTTTTCTTCGATTTATAGATGTTTTCTTTAAAGAATAATCAAAAATTCAAATTATAGAGGATTTTAAAAAGGTTCGAGTTAGAGAAATTCGATTGCATATAATTGGTTAAATTGGATATAAAATCTACCTTATTTTTAGATCTGTAGCCAACGACGAAGCTAGAAACTTTGCTTCGGTGTAGCCCTTATAATTACATAATAACATGAAACATGTAGATGTCTCGTGACATGATATGGATGTTTGAAAGTCAGTAAACGTTCTGATTAACTCTTCGGATATTTGTCTTATCAGTGTGAGATTATATTTTGCCACTTTGAACGTTTGTATTCTCACGTTCGGGATTTGCGGTAAAAATGCACATACCATGTTATAAAATGTTTCTTGTTCTATCTCTCTATTATCCATAATAATACCAGTAGTGAACAACATTATAACTTCACAATGTTTAGGTAGACAAGGCTGTAAGAGATCTTAAAGAAATAAAAGATCAATTTCAATAAATCCATATTATTCTACAATAGCAGCAAATAAAAAACAAGATATCATTAAAATTACAACAAAAACATTCAAAAAAATAATTCATTATGGAGTGCAGTAAAATATATTTTTACTTATTGTTGTTGATAAAATCTTATTCATCTGTTTATCTCTTTATAAGATATTCATTATTCAGATACCTTTATATGTCAATAAATAAGAATTTATTTTCATAAAACTTTAAGATTTTATATTTATGAAACTTCATGATTTATATCTATAGTTGTTAAAAAGAATAAAGTATGAAGTATACCTCTTATATTACATGGTGTGTCTCTAGAAAGAAAAAAGAAACCTGCTGATGGTTTAACTCTCATATCTCTTATAAAATTAAGATCTAAGAGTTGCGCTTTATTAGCTATAGACGTTTGTATAAAACAACAAGGGCCTCTTGTACTCTTCTCATTATTTGCAGCTTCTAACCAGGACCTGAAAAGAAATATTCCATATTCAAATTTAGACTGCACTTTTCAATTTACAATTCTCGTTTGCACTGTATTCCAGTACAAAAAACAATCGTGTTAAATATTATCATATATTAATTAACTATCATATATTAATTAACATATATTAATTGAACTTAATTGAACTTTGAAAAGATCTGACATTAAACGCTGTGAAAAGATTTATGTTTGTAAATCATATTCATGTTTATTTATTCAATATACATGCAGAAACCATAACCCTTCAGATCGAATTGACATTCACGAGTAAAATCGAGTGCGGATTGTTAATGAATCATAGACGCATTATACCTGCAAACCATCGCGGCATTTGTCAGGTCTCTAACATTTAGGTATTGAAAGATAATTCTCAGAATATCATAGGTTAGATAGGTCCAATTCGAGTCCAATGTATTCTCGCAGCTTTGCGACGCATCATTATTTTTGGGTAGGGCTGGTGTTTCCTTTCGAGCTATCTTTCGCGCTGGACCCTCCATCCGTCTTTTACAAATTAAATTCGCATCAAATCGGAACTTGTACACAGTATCATAACACAATGGTATACACCGTACAACATACACCACCGAAAGTGGCAAGAGTCAACGTACCCATGATGCAAGTAGGCATGAACGTACCCGTAAACACAAGCATGATGTGTCTCCCTATATATATGTATATGTGAATGTGTAGTATATGCATGTGTAACATAGGCTGATCAGCAGTTTTAATTTTTTTTTTTGTTTTTAAGCATTTATTTTATGCTTTTTCATGTGTTTTGTATAAATCCTTGAATAATCAACAGGTACGTTTATTGACGATTATTGGAAAAAACGAAAACTGCTTCAATCGAATTACATTGACATTTCACAATGACATAAATCGAATGTATACTCGGACCTATAATTACCTAGAAAATAAATATACTGCAACATATATATATATATGCATATTCATATACGCTAACGTCGTGTTTATCTCGACATGGTAGATTTCAACCTAATGTTTATATTGACTAGTCCTTTCTTTATTAAAATTTAAAGAAAATATTACATGTACATTTTTTTAAAAGTATACAAAAGTTTATTAAGATTAAAGCATTTATGAATTTTACAGAATTTGTTAAATAGTTACGTTGTGTCACTCGCTCAAGATAATAATCATCCAGCGAAATATACTCGAATAGAAAGTTAAATTATGTTTGGCATCGTTATAATACCTGGTTGAATATACGATATCGACGCTGAAATAAGCGCTAATATTATTTGAGAACCTTTCGCATCCTGTTGTAGGCGATTCAATTCAACAGGTTGTAGAATTGAGTCTTCTTTCCTACAAGTTAATCAAATTATTATCATTATATATGTACGCAGAAACACATATACATCTTTCTTATTTAACAGATAATACCTTACAACTACCAGACTGTATAATGGTTGACCAGGATTCGCCTTTTTATAATGTTGATTACAGGAGTACACATTGTACGATATCTTATATCTGCTTTTTTTCCTTCTGACGGTTCTTTCCGGCGCTGATTTTATTATAGCGAGCCTTTTGAAAATTTCTGCCAGCGAAGAGGCATTTCTCGGCCCAACCAAGGGATTGAGTAACTTCACGGTTTGTACTTCAGCGCAGTCTTCCTCATTTATGTTTTTATGATCTTCATCATCAATTGTGATGGTCTTTTCTTCGGACCACCTTTTCTTCAGTTCCGTCCACGAATTAGCGCCTAGACGTGTTGTAAAGGAAGGTCGATTAACGATCTCGTGACTGACTAGACTATTAGCATCGTCGTGCGATCGTCTTGCGACGGGACGCGCGCTGCCATGCATCGATGTATTTTCCGTCATTCTCCGCTGGCAGAATCTCTGCTGCCACGAAACATTCTGATAAAAACCATGCCGTAATTGATTCTCCGCAAAGACATGTCTCATTCGATATCCCTCCATGATTGGTATCATGAAATTATTCATTTGTATGGTAAGACTTCTTTGATGAACATTTCCATGATTCCCGAAGGCAACGATTAGATTATGAAATACATTTTGCGTAATCCTATTTTGCATATAAATATCTGGAACGTAATTGAACGGAAACCTGTACGCGTAAGGCAAGCCAATATTTGTTCCATGGTTTAAAGGATGGATTTGGTTTAAAGGATGAAACGATCGCGATGGAGCACCCAAGAGTGAACGTTGATTTTGAAAGAGAGTGTTTCTGTTAACGATAGAAGAATTTTTATAGTGAGACGTATTTTGTCTTACATTAGTTCTAATATCTTTGCAATTCTGTCGCGCGCGTTTGTCTTTCTCCTGCATGTTTAAAAACATCATCCGATTATACTGATACATGCTCTTCTGAGGTTTTATATTCTGTGGTATATATCGCTTGGAAATTTTCTCGCTAATTTCCGACTGAAAGGCAATATTTGGTAACAGATTCAACATTTCCATTCTTGTCATACAGCGTGGCAATTCCTGAATTTCATCATCGGATAGCTCAATCACCTGATTCAAGAGAGAAAAAATTATTTTTAGCAAATAATTTTACAATGCATTATGTATATTTAAGAGTATCTTACTTCATGCTTCGATTTTTTCGTATGCGGCGTCTCATCAATTTGCATCGACGTTATTCGTTTTTCTATATTTCTGGGATTTTCATTCGTGACATTGGAATCGATTATAGAAATTTCCGGAGGTGATACTTTATCATTTCTTTTAGGCAACTGCTTAACATTACGCTGAATGCGAGTACCTGGCCACTTCGATACTTTAAAAACTTCCTTCGTTGAATTACACGATGCATCTCTGAGAATTGTAATATTACCTAACAAAGTCTCGTCGGAAATTATTTCCGGTTTAGAATTTCGAGTCTTTTCTTCGCTATTTGTATCATTCTGTGTTATATTGTTTTGTACTACTCGCGAAGTAGTTGATTTATTTACATTTTCATGACTTTCTATGTTACATAGAATTTGTTCTACTACATCGTGTACTGTATGTTTTACAGTTTCCTCTACAGTAGTTTCTTTATGATCTTTCATGTTAGAACTGACTGCAGGTATATCCTCTAACATATCCTTTACTAAAGCTGTTTTTGATTTCTTTTCATTTGGCTGATTCTGCGATTGGTTGTCGGACATTCTCAATCCATTCTCAGGATCAACAATAATTTTTCGTTTAATTGGAACGGGCTCGTCTGATTTACACTTATCTGATTCTTCGTAGAAGTAACGTTGTATATGGTAGCCATAATGTGTTAATTGACTATAAACCCTATATTCTTCCATGGTGCATATTGAATCATCAATTAAGATCTTGTATGCTTGCTCAATTGAACACGATATCCCATTCCAAATGAGTTCAAGAGAATTCTGTAACAGATATGAGAAGATATCAAACTCTGAGGCAGTGAGTAACTCTCTATAAAATTATTAAAAAATACAATGTTCTATAAATTATGAGAAACATACTGCTTCTATAAGAAATAATGCTTCTTCTGGTAATAAGTATAAAGAACCATTCTTTTCTGAGCCAAAATTGCTCCAATCCTGACCAGATTTCTTAGTAACAAGAGCTCTCTTTTGAGATGAAATCCATTCGGCACTGGCTAATTCTGAGATACGTTCAACTCTCTCGATATGTAACAAGTCCTTTTGATTTTTAATTCCCTTTTCAATCTGAACATTTTGTAGCCAAGAATTATCAGGCTCAAAGTGCTTGTTTCCAATTTTGGGTAGAATTTCCTCAGATCTTTCCCATTCCTTCAATACACAATTACTAATACCCTTGTTACGTAGCATTTCTTTGGCTCTGTTTTTAAAAAAAAAATATAAATTTCTGTTTGATTGACTAATGTCCGTACTAATGTAAATTAACTTGAATCTCAGTTTAACTTGCTATCTTTTTTTAATTCTAAGAATTTTTTTTAATTCTTAGAATTAAAAAAAAAAATAAAAAGTAGATTAAACCCAGATTAAAATTAATTCACTTTGATAGAAATGGATCTTAGTAAGCTTGATTAACTAACTCCTTTATGATAAACTTGTACAAAAATATTGTAAATTACTGCAGACTCACGTTAACGTATTGCACGGTAATTTTCCAAGTGGTTTATCCATCGTATCTATTGTAATTAAATATTTACAGGGAGCAGAGCTGTGGAATACATGAAACCCGATGCGGGATATGCATATTGAAATTCTCTCCCGTTGTTATTCAAAAATTGTACGCAGTGCTCAAATAACAGAAGCCATACCGGTGAATTGCAACAAGATCAATGTCAATTTGCGTCACCCTATACACCATGATAGTTCGTACATATTAATTCTTGATGTTTGTCCTTTGTAGCTGACCTCTTTGTACCTTTTTATCCTTGCTCCTTTTCTCTTCGATGTCGAATTATATATTCGTTTCATCTCAAAAGTGTAAAAAGTGCAATCTAGTGCAGCTACAAAGAATACTCCCATCTTATTGTTTGTTTTTTGTAGCTGAACTTTTTCCACTTTTTCGCCCTCTCTTTCTTTTTTTTTCCGACACGAGATATATCTGTCTCATTTTGAGTGCAAAAAAATGTATCACAATGTAGCTACAAAGAACACGAAGAAGGTTTGATTCTAGGAAAAACTAGAGACTCTCTAATAAGAATCATGACACGATGCAGATATTTCTGATTGGTCCGCCATTTTTAACAATTCCTGTCTATATTCTAACTTATATTTGTGTTATTTTTTTTAATTTAAATAATACAATTAGAAAACAAACATTTTAAAGATATTAATGAATAGATTTTTTACATTATATCACAAATAATGCATAACTAATAAAGTTATACATGATTAATATTTTTTTTTAGCAAAATAATGTTTAAAATTCAAGTATATGGAAAAAGAAATAAATATAACTTTTTGTTTTTGAAATTTATTTCAAAATATACTATGCATAGCCATAGACTTAGATATTTCATATTTATTAGATATTTATTAGATATTTTTTATATATTTTTTGGTAATATTTTTCTTTTATAAGAAATTTTTAAATATGACAAAGTTTGTGATTTATGTAATTTGTCACAATCTAAGATCCAATCCAATCATTTTTTTAATAATTTTTTAGCCTTATATTTTTCTGTTGCATTCAAAGTTTACGTTTAAGTTAGATGGTGAAGATAAAGAGAGACGCCATATGTATCTCTCTTTCTCGTGTGATAAAATGATTTCACGTTTTGATGAAAACTAGAGATCTTAGAAGGAAAAGTCCCTAAGTAGAGTCTCTTTGTGACTCTTATTAGAGAGAGAGAAATCTAGGGAAATCAACAGTGCGAGCAACGGCGTTTTTAACTCAATTTCGTGTCCCCGCGCGTCTCTCGTCCGCGACAAAACAGAAATTCGAAAGAGGAGCCACTCCTCTCGCCGAATCACCACGGGATGCGCACAAGTGACCCGCTCCACGGCTTCCTCTGAATATCCTCGTTCGTAGGCGCGCGCGATACTCGCGGTGATGCTAGTCGCACGCAATACTCGCTGACACGAGTGTGTGGATTCGACTTGACCCAGGAAATCACACTCCCAAGGTGAGTCGCCGATGACACGCAATCCGAGGAATGCACGTTGGGCGTTGACCGCGCCGCCGTTGCCTAACCCCGCGAGGGGTTTGAGATTTCACCCTCGACGCGTCTTTCCGCGAAATTTTCGATGCGTCGAAGGCGGGGATTGTAAACCGACGGTACCGATCTGATTCTACGCAGATAATTGACCGCGCCCAACAATATGCACTTGTCAATGCGGGACCGTTGATGGTTGTATATGTCGAAAATTGTGTTTGTGTTTATATGATGGACCGTCATAGACATCAATTGCTGTTTTCGCGTTAATCAAGTTGATCCTTATAATCAAAAATATAGTGTGTTATTCAGATTTTTGAATACACATCGCAGCGTGAAAGATTACTTTGGGATAATATTTTTGAATGTTTTTATGGAATACAAACAAATAACGAGAAGTGTGTTTCAGACAAAGATGTTAGTCTGGATTTTCTTATTGTTCCTGGCTTCTGGAAATGGTCAATTTACTCAGGAATCGACAGAATCCACATCTAAACTTCCATGGAATCGTTATGAGGATCAGTGGGATCAGAATACAGGTTTTGGATTCCGGAATCCTTCAGGTCAAAACGAAAATGTTATAATTAAGGAATCGTGAGTGTTATCATATTACCTGACAAAATAGATTATGGGAATGAGAAACCATCGAATGACTCAATCAATATTTTTATTATTTATTTACAGCACATACTTTGTAGTTGCATCTCGTATGGTTAGACCAGATCAAGTATATCGAGTTGCCGTGAACATTCTTCATAGCCCATTGCCTATGATGGTACGTTCGTCCATTCAACGAAATGGCATAGAAATAGCGGCCGACTATCAAGAAGTGAAAGAAGGTATACCTGAAACTTTAATGATGCGCATGCCACCTACTTCTGTGGGTGGTGATTACAAGTTGCGGGTGGAAGGAATGTACAACAGTCTGAAAGGTGGCCAAGCCTTCTTAAACGAAACCAAATTAATATTCTCACAACGCTCTATGACTATTTTTATACAATTAGACAAACCTATGTACATGCAAGGTGAAACAGTACGGTTCAGAACAATTCCAATCGATACGGAATTGAAGGCTTATAACAATCCCGTGGATGTATATATGTTAGATCCAAACAGGAGAATTATGAGGAGATGGTTAAGTAGACAGAGCAATTTGGGCACAGTATCGTTATCATATCAGCTATCAGATCAACCGGTTTTCGGGGAATGGATCGTGCAAGTAATAGCGCAGAGTCAAGTGGAGGAAAAGACATTCCTTGTAGAAGAATACTATCAAACACGATTCGAAGTTAACGTCACGATGCCAGCGTTTTTTTTTGACAACGATCCCTATATTTACGGTATAGTTCAAGCGAATTACACTTCGGGCGCACCAGTGAGAGGTAATTTGACTCTAAAAGCTAGCTTCAAACCACTGGATAGAACACGTAGTTCCTCAATGGCGATCGATCCGATTGAGAGGTACTTCAACTTCAATGAGTATTATCCGGCATGGTTTAGACCACTCAATTTATACGAGGAGAGAACACCAGTGCTAAGGTTCTTTAACGGAACGTATCACTTTCAATATCCCATGCAGGAATTATTGGGCTTCGCTCCGTCGATCGACGGAATGGAAGTTACCGTGGTTGCAACGGTAGGCGAGAGATTCCTGGACGAAGTGATCGTCGGTTACTCTACGGCGAGGGTTTTCAATTCCACCACGAAAATTCGTTTCCTTGGCGGTAGTCCGCAGGTTTTCAAGCCGGCGATGCCATTCACGTTGAATCTCGTCGCATCCTTCCACGACAATTCGCCGCTACGACCCACGCAACTTAGGGATACTATGATGGAGATCCGCGCGGACATCGAAATGCGAAGCGGCGGTCGACGTAACATCGACACACAATACCCGAAGGCGTTGCCGGAACGCGCAGACGTGTGGTCTGTGAAGATGGATCTTAGGAAGCAACTTGGGCTGGAACACGACGCCGATCGTGCTAATCAAATCCTCAACGATATCGCCTCTATGAGGATTTATGCGCACATCACCGATGGCGAGGGTTACAGGGCGCAAACCGAATTGCTGATGCTCGTTCACGAATCTCCGAATATGAAACACATCAAAATATCAACGTCCACCGAGAAGCCCAAAGTCGGTGAATACATGGTGTTCCACGTGCAGACCAACTTTTACATCGATGCCTTCAACTATCTCATCATGGCGAAAGGTACAATACTTCTGACTGGTGAGGACAACATGCAGCATAATGTAAAGACTTTTGCGATCCCTCTGAGTCCCGAGATGGCTCCGGTTGCGACGGCAGTGGTATATTATGTAGGTCGCTATGGCGAAGTCATTGCAGATTCTCTGACCTTCCCGGTAAACGGCATTTCGCGCAACAATTTCACCGTGTTCATCAACAACAAGAAGGCGAGGACGGGCGAGCGCGTCGAGGTAGCTATTTACGGTGAGCCCGGTGCCTACGTCGCTCTATCGGGTATCGATCGTTCGTTCTATACCATGCAAGCGGGCAACGAACTGTCGTACGCGAACGTGATCACAAAAATGGCTCATTTTGATGAAGATACCAATAGCACCCACACGCATACCTGGCAGTATCACGATGGCGATCCGGATGAGATGGTATACTTCCCGTCCTCCACTTTCGGTATCGACGTCAATCGTACGTTTGATTACATCGGTCTGATAGTCTTCACAGACGCCGTGATACATCGGCGATACGAACTCTGCAACCGAACCCAAGGATTCGGCGAATGTCTGTCCGGTCGATGCTACAGGCTGGAGAAGAAATGTGACGGCGTGTTCGATTGCGAGGATGGCACGGACGAGGCGCGATGCGTCGAGCGTAATGCGACCGACTTGGCACAGTTCCGCAAGTGGCGTTTCAACCGAATTCAAAGGCACTACGAGAACGTATGGCTATGGAAGGATATCAACATCGGTCCGCACGGTCGTCAAATCTTTAATCTGGATGTGCCACGAAGACCAGTACATTGGATGGTTACCGCATTCAGCATGTCACCCAGCATCGGATTTGGCATGTTACCGAAAGCGTTAGAGTACACCGGAGTTCTGCCGTTTTATATAAACGTGGAGATGCCAACTCACAGCAGACAGGGCGAGCAAATCGGTATCCGCGTGTCCGTTTTTAATTATATGCGTTATAATATCGAGGCAACAGTGGTATTGGCAGGTTCCAGAGACTACAAATTTGTCCATGTCGAAGAGAATGGTATTGTGCAGTCATACAAACCGCGGACCTCCTTCGGCGAGCACCAGTTCTTCATCTGGCTCCCCGCTCAGGACGCCAGTATCGTTTATCTACCCATCGTTCCGGTACGACTCGGCGACATCAAGGTCCACGTCTATGCAACCACTCTAATCGGCAGAGACTCGGTGACTCGCAATCTGCATGTCGAGGCAGATGGATTGCCGCAGCATCGACATCAATCGATTTTGCTGGATCTCAGCAATCGCGCCTACGTATTCCAGTACATGCACGTGAACATCACCGAAACGCCGATCATCTCGTCGTACGATGAGAACCGTTACTACGTATTCGGATCGAATAAGGCAACCATTAGCTTGGTCGGCGACGTGGTGGGACCTATCTTCCCAACGATGCCGGTGAACGCGACGAGTCTTATGAATCTACCGATGGACTGCGCCGAGCAGAACATGTTCAGCTTTGCTGCCAACATGTACACCACTCTGTATATGCGCTTGATCAACCAACGCAATCGCACGCAAGAAAAGGAGAGCTTCTATTATATGAACATTGGATATCAGCGACAGTTGTCGTTTATGAATCCCGACGGATCTTTCAGCTTCTTCCGTACTGATTGGAATCAATCAATGCCGAGTGTCTGGCTAACAGCTTTCTGCGCACGTATCTTCCAAGAGGCCAGTTTCTACGAATGGGAGAACTACCTGTACATCGATCCTGAGGTGATCGCCCAGGCGGTCTCTTGGATATTAAAGCATCAGACACCAGAAGGCGCTTTCTACGAAGTGACGTGGCTGCCAGATCGAAAGATGAACAGCTCCTTGAATTATAGAAATGACATAATCGCCAATCGGAACATCAGTCTCACTGCTCATGTGCTCATCACATTGGAAAGTGTCAAGGATCTCACGGGCGGTCTAGGTTCTCAAGTGGCCTTAAGCGCGGCCAATGCCATCAGATGGTTGGAGAGGAATCTGAAGTTATTGGAAGAACGCGGCAAGCCTTATGAGATAGCGATAGTAGCCTATGCGCTGTTGGTGGCGAAAGCCTCGACTGCCGAGCAAGCTTTCAACATCCTGGCGAGACATGCGCGGAGAGAGGGCGGTTTGACGTACTGGGGTCGAGAAAAAGTACCACCTCCTCCATATAAAATGGAGAATCAAAAGCCTTTCTTGCTGCCGCGCTTACCCTACAAATACGACTCGGAGAACATAGAGACAACAGCATATGCACTACTCGTTCACGTCGCCCGACAGGAAATCATGATAGAGCCGATAGTGATGTGGTTAAACGCGCAAAGGTTAACGGACGGAGGATGGGCCTCCACTCAGGATACTGTTTGGGCGATGAAGGCACTGATGGAATACACGGTGAGGTCAAGAATCAGGGACGTCAGTTCGCTCACGGTAACTGTAGAAGCTACCGCTTTGCCGGGGAAAGTCAAAACATTGACTGTGAACGACAAGAATTTGGCGAAGCTACAAACTATCGAAGTATGCTACATTTTGAAATCTGTATATTTTGCGAGAAATATTGAAATGACGCTTTAATCGCACAATTATCATTTTTTTAGATTCCAGAAGCATGGGGAACTGTAAAAGTTCAGGCAAAGGGTGCGGGGTATGCTATTCTGCAGATGCATGTGCAATATAATGTTGATATAAAAAAATTTCAAACACAACCACCGATTCGAGCCTTTGATCTAGTCACCAGAGCGAATTTCCATGGCAGAAATCAGTCTCACATTTCATATCTTAGTTGTCAGAGGTGAGAGCGACGTACAATTATAATAATATCTTGTCATTATCCTGATGCCTATAAAAATAACGCATTGCCTTTTCCACACAGATGGACGAATCTCGCCGAATCTGCGCGTTCCGGTATGGCTGTGTTGGATGTAGGCATACCAACAGGTTACATAATCCAACAGCAAACTTTGGACAGATATATTCGATCGAAGCAGGTGAGGAATCTTCAAAGAGCACGTTTCCAAGAGAAGAAAGTACTCTTCTACTTCGACTATCTGGATAGTGAAGAGACGTGCGTAAATTTCACGGTGGAACGTTGGTTTCCGGTTGCAAACATGTCGCGGTATCTCTCCATTCGCGTTTACGATTACTATTCGCCAGGTATTTATAAATATATAAATAAATTTTTTATGTTGCTTCTCGTTATTGCATATCATTTTAATACTACTCTCTTATTTCAGAACGTTTCAACGAATCTATATTTGATGCACTGCCTACGTATACTTTAAATATATGCGAGGTCTGTGGCAGTTCTCAGTGCCCCTACTGCCAAATTTACAATGCTGCTACGCTTTTAGCCACGCCAGCAAGTTTTCTGCTTATCGCATCGCTCGTCGTCACAATAACGAGGTACTTCCGAACGCAGCAATTTGGTGACGGTTAGCAATAACACAAAGGTAAAAGAAACATATTCAATCCTTATCCATTTTCCATTGCCATGATCTGCCTCTGCTAATGGAGCACAAATATGGAACGGTACGATAATCAAGAACAAAGTACATGTCCACGAATCTCATTTCTAAAGATCTGAAAGGCCGATTTTATATAACTTTACAAAAAATGATACACATGCGCAATCATCATTATATGAAACAAGCTGTAAATGTTAATTTCTTTTTCCGGTGAAAGTAATTGCATTTAACAATTTTTACATGCAATTCTTATATTGAAAATCTTTGTTACACAATATATGTGTAACATGGATATATTTTATAATTACAAAAAAAAATTATGATTTTTCGTATATTTATTTTCGTATATTTGTAAACAATGTTTTAGATTACATTATCAAGAAATGAGAATATTTTATTACTTGCTCAAAAGCTTGTAATAAAATATTAATTAGCTGTATAATGCGTTCTTTGTACTTCTAATTTACATAAAACGCAAAAAACGCAAAAAACTAATTCCCATCATAAGACTGTACAAAAATAATTATTTTTGAAAGTAATAACGCAATATCGCACATTTTATATGTTTATATTTTTGTATTGTTTAACGATTAGTGTTATCTATATATGCTATCCATCTTGTTTTTTTTTTTCTAAATTTTAGAATGTATAAATTTTTTTACACGTTTAGGGCATCGTACTTTTGGAGGCAAAGCATCTGAAGTACAAATCAAGTGTAATAGTTGTAGTCTTTCATCAGCTACGCTATCAATTACCAAAATAATTACGGCAAAAGTGTTCATAGTAACTAAACGAGTATACCGAAAAGAATATATTTATTTCAGACTTTTAATTCTTAATTTTTAATTTTTAAGCTAATTGCTTTTTTCAAATTTTTTTGTCAATAGTTTTCGCGATTTTAAAATCTTTTCTATTTCTTATTCTGTACTTGTGAAGTTATCATTCGCAGGTTGTGCCTTCGTAATGCTCATTGTCATTCTTGTCTTTAAAGCTAAACTCTTGTTTGATATTATTTCAATCCTCAAAGATAAAGAAAATGAACAATCAAAGAGATATACAAGACATTAAATGTGATTGGCAAAATGTGTACATAGTAGAGTAAGGAAAACAAATGGATTCCAGCGCGATTTACAAAATCGAGCGAATGCAATGATATCGCCCTGTTTATATATATATATAAACATATATATATTTGCGTGGATGAAGTGATTTTTATGCCGTCCCTCTCGATAATTAGTGCCTCAAGAGTTATATAATTACATTACGTGTATAAATATTTGTTTTCAGACAAACATCAAAGATCTATTTTAATAACATAGCACATAATAAATATGTATATTATAAGATATATGTAGTTTAGATTTTAGTTAGCATAATTAGTTACGCGCCACATTGATGCTTTAAGGGTCTGCCTTGGACTTGAAATATCATTTATCACAATTCCCACAATAAGCTTTTATCTATCTGTACGAACTATTTATTACATGCGATATTGCACGCGATAATACAGGCACTATTAATTAACGGACCTTTAAAACACATCAGTGTGCGCGTAACGCCTCGAGATACCGTCCATGAAGATAAGTCTACTTCACAAGATAAGTAAAAAAAAAAAGTTTACATACATATGTTTTTATACAAAATATTTAAATAACAATTCATTCAAATTGCGAAGAAAACCTTCGCCTGCATGATTTATTGCGCGACAGACGCTTTTTTAAATATTAACGAAATTAACACACGTTGATTATACATATATTTTTAAGTTTTATAACCTTTATACGAATAAACAATAAAAAATATATATTATTTCGTATCTGCTTCTCTAATGTGCTTTTATTCCTCCCGATTTTTAAAAATTTTATTTAAGAAAGTTAGGGATGACAATGTGGACTATTTAAGAGCAACTGACGTAATCAGTTTTGATTCCAAAGAGATTTGGATCGTTTGTTTTTCCCAAATGATTCGGTCTTTTGAAAAAAATGATTGAAAGGGGTGTGATTGTAACGCGTTTCGGGATAGAATCGACGCTAATATTTAAAAAGATACCGAGGAACGATACAAAAAGAAGAGGAGATGCAATCAAGTTCCAGCTACCTGTTTTCGAAGCAATCTTTAATATAGCAACATAGTCAGTCTTACAGTAATAAGCCAAAAATACAATCTATATATCAAGCTTGAGGGGGAGCGGACGAAGAATGTGTTCCCCTTTTCACCCTTCGTGTGTTCGATCGACGAAACTTGGTCGGGACCAAGAGACTCGCAGCGGGGAAAAAAGCGCGCGTCGTTTTCGCCCGGGCCCCTCGATAAATTTTACAATTTTACACAATTATAATGTATCACGTTCGCGAAATTGTAGGTCCTGTTCTCCAACGATGCGGTTTCGCATTAATAAGATGCACAACATATTCAACTTTCTCTCCCTTTCTTCCTCTCTACCTTTCTCTCTCTATTGCGCTAAACGGAATGGTTGCAGCCTCCAGACGAGAAACTATATTTCCAACAGTACAGAAAATTGTTATTAATGCTTTGGAAACTGATTTCCCGCCGCACACCTCTTTTTTTGCAGCAACTACGCAATTTCATTTTCGACAATGTTTTCTAATTGTATACACGATTGGCTTAGCAGATTCGTTCTGGCATAAATCGATTACATCACTTCGTGCGACAGCACAAAATCACGATTTTTAATTCTTAAAATTATCGAACGTGTTTCGGGACAATAACTTGTCGTTTTGCGCAGATTGTCCCACGGCTTAGAAAACTTCAGATTCACTCAGTTTTTAGAATTCATTGTAAAAGTGTCTTAATCAAATGATTTAAGCGTAACGCGCGTCATAAAAATATGACACGTTAAATACATAATTGTATAAAATATCTTCTAAATTCGACTGGTAAAAACATTCCCGCAATATATGATTTTAACATTCTTAATTAAAACATTTCCAAAGCTACAATACGTTTCGCAGATACGAGACGCGTTATTTATCAAAGGAAGAGTAACATACAATTTCGTCGTTTTTTTTATTCTTAGATTCGCCTTTCATAAATATTTTCGGAATGCGGCGGTTAAATATTATAATCTTATGAAAGAATGTATTTTATAAAAAATATTTGGCATTAGTGATGATCGATATAATGACTTCTCACACTCGGCTTTTTGTCAAAACTAATCGTGCAAAATATGTCTGAAATATCCCATTTCCTTTTTTCCAAGGGAGAAATCGTAAATAAGAATAACCACTAGCAGCTATACAGAAAACTCAATCAGAGAGCGCAAAATATCTCTGGAAATGCAATTTCATACGCCGCTCGTTTGTCATAAAGCACTCGGCTTTTTTTAATAAGGCTTGCTATTTATTTCTCAAGTAACATTCCCTCGCGCCAATCCCACATGTAACACACTCGCACAGATCCCGGACTCTTTTTTATTTCTGACGCGTTCGTGCTTCGGACCTAAGTTAAAAAAAAAAAAAAAAAAGAAAGAAAGAAAGAAATCAGGGCAGGAGGAAACGATCGATACAAATATATAGATATATTATAATATAATAGAGTTATTTGATGAAACATTTAAAGCCTTACAATAAAATATACAGTATGATGTGTTGGTGTCGTATTTTCGTGTGTGAGGGTGTATACCGTGTGTTCGTGTTCGTCTCGTGTGGGATTACGTGTGTATATCGTTACGTGTTTAAAAGATGTCTCAAAATATGCAGCCACATTTATCATGTTTTTTTTTTCGCAGTTACTTTTTTTTTGTCTTTTCCCTTTTTGTGTCAGATTGATACGTTTTTTTTTTTTTTCCTCGACGAGTATGATAGTTTATTATGTACTTCTGGACCGAGAGATTCGATACGGCAGTTAATTTCTTGGCGCGTCCGCGCGCCTCTCCCGCACGATCGAGGATCAGGCGCGCGGGATATCGTCGACGCATACCCTTCCCCCTCGTCCTCGCATGATTCGTCCCATCTCGCGTATGTGATTTGTATAATATAGATATCGGTATACAGAGCTAGTATCAAATCCTAACGAAATCGGCTACATCAAAATTGTTCCAACGTTTTTCCGCAGAGATATGCACACTTTGTTCTGCATCGACCAACTCCACCACCGAGCCGCGTTCCGTCGGGGACACGCCCTCGAGATCTCTTTTTCTTCTTCCTTCTACTTTACCTCCTTGAGACTCTATCTCTCTCTTTCTTCTCTCTCTCTCTCTCTCTCTCTCTCTCTCATGAGGCTCTCTCATTTATTACGAAATCTCGTTCAACAGATCGCTGTCAGTAACAGTAAGTCCTTCGCCGTTACTCGCGCAAAACAGCCAATGATACATCGTATTATGTATCACGGCGGTTGAAAAACTATAACTTCGAAGGTTAAGGAAAAATCGCAATAGAGGACCGCAATGCGGATTTTAACGTAACATGTTGGACCGCAGTCACGCGTTTGGCGTCTAAGTGACACAATTGTATTTCACGCGAGTATGCGATAATGAAAAAATGAGGCCTGTACGCGTATTTCAGACTGTCGTTTCTTCTCGTAGAAAAAAAAGAAGCGATATATTCTATAATGCTAATTCATTAAATTACTCTTCATGTACATATGTTGATGCAACGTTATTAAATATGTTTATAAAATTTCATTTAAACGATAAAATATTATTCGGAGTCTTTAAAATACATTATCGATTCGAATATCTGAATAAAAACGACGAGACATGCGTATTGTACGAGCATGTACGTTCGGTGTTCCTCCTTTCGTTAAAACTGATTCGAAAGTTTCACGTAGAAATAATAATACGCCAAGATAATTCTCTTCGCTAAGATAATTCTCAAAGCACTTTTGTGCCAAGTAATGTCTCTATATTAGGCTTTTACAATTTCAAGCCATGATTAGTCAGTCTAATTACATTTTCGCTTAATTAATTCATGTTATACATCAGTTAATTCTTATATTCAGATTAAATATTATAAACCTGATCGTTATCCAAACTTTTTAGCGCATGATAAACATCAACGAATGCATTTCTTCTAAAATTGTATAATTAAATAGTGCATTTTTTTCTTGAATTTTGCATTATGTTGAATTTTCAAAACTTAATTAAAATATCTCGAAAGCATCTCGTTGACATATCGTTGCAGAGATCAGTACATATCGTTATTATTACACAATGGTTTGAAGAAAGAGATTAAAATCCCGATTATAGAAAAATACAGACTGCAATAGATTTTCAGGCAGTTACATTTAGACACTTGTAATCTTTTTTTTAACTTTTCAATTTTTGCATAGGAAAATCTACAATTAATTCTGAAATCTACAATTAATTTTACATAAAAATTACGAAGTATGAAAGAGTATGAAAAAAGAGTGTCTAAATCCCAGCGAAATGCTCCACATATATGTAATGCTAAATATTATTCTTGACTTTCATGACTATCGTTAAAATTTAAAAGGATATTCCATCGTGACAAAAGCATCACGATGAACAATAAGGTGACATAAAAACATCTTTAATACATAAAATTTACATACGAAAGTAATGCAGCCCCGCGGCGTTCAGTGTTTAACTTCACAGAAATTCTAGCGCAATATGTTATTTATCCCATTAAATTACAAATAGAGGTAATATTATATTAATGTAAGAGATTGTGTTAGTATATATCGTAATAGCAGCGATAGTATTCGATACAAATAGACAGAGCCAAGTAGATAGTTGTTGGACAACGTATAGTTCTTAAACTGCCTACATGTCTATTATGTCGTCTCTATGAGGTCTATTGTTCCATAAGTACGGAAAACTTAGATCAATTTTCCAAAATGATGATGATAACGATATAAAGAACCAAGCTGCGTAATGACTATCTGATATCCAACAATTGTTTACTTAACTCCTCGCAAAATTAACCATTTGGTCGGTGTGAAAAAATAAACATAACGTTCTTAGATTCTGTAAACTACTGTGGACCGCATCAAGATTGTTATTTCTATTTGGTTGATTCTCTCGTCCTTATGCAATATGCTGGTTGATTCGCCTTCACTCGTTACTCGCACGATCTTATAATCTCGGCGCATATATGAGTATAATAGATACATGCAGATGATAAACGATAAAGGGAGGAGTATCCGTTTTGATATTAAAAGGAAAGCAGTGTATAGCTTACAGTGCAAGCAATCAATTACTCGTTAAATTTCAGATTTTGAATTTCATGTTCTGCATAGGTAACAGATCCAAGAATTATCTTTCCTCCCCATTATACTATTAAGTCATACGATATGAATTACAGTTTCTCTCGTTATAAATCATCTGCATATAAATTCTACGCGATATTATTCATGGATTACTCAAGTCAAATTCGACTTCTCTCGGACAATAGCGATGGATCTTTCCTAGGAATTCTTGATGTTTATGGGTATCTTTCTTATAGTTTTATATTACCGCTAATTCAGCTAGATTCCTTTTCTTTCGAATCTGAAACAAAGAAGTACATGCAAGTTCTTTGATTCTCGAGCGATTCTGCGAAGTAATATGACTAATGCGTAATGAGTAATGATATTACTACGATAACGTTTATAAATTTGTCACATTCTATTTTCTTACCGCTATCAGATTTGTCTTCTGAGGTACCGTTTGTCAACTCGGGCTCCTTTTTCTTTTCCCCTTCCTCCGACTCTACGCTAGACGCCTTTTTCTCCTCCTGATTCGCGGCCTTCTTGTCTTTCGCTTTGCCCTTAGCCGGCGTAGCTGGTTTGGGCTTCGGCTCCAGACTTGGATCCAACACGATCTTACCGATATTCTTGCGATCGTGCATTTTTTGCATGGCCTCAGGCACATCCTCCAGCGCCCATGTTGAATCCACCACTGGTTTGATCTTGCCCTCGCTCCACAACGTGTACACTTGATTCACCGCCCGTCGGACAAACGCGTGGCTACCATGTTGGTACATCAAATGGCGTAGATTCAATCCGGACAATGTCTTGTTTTCGTCGAACAACTTTATAGGTGAGACCTTATCAACTTGCCACCACTAAACAACAAAAATGATAAAATATGCGTGGAAATGACAGAAATATAATCCTAAGGAAAAAATTATTCTGAGAAAGTCTCTTCGAAGAATAGAATGATCGGAGAAAAAGCATAAAAATTTTAAAATCATAAAGAAAACATTGAAAGATACATAGTTACTTTTATTGGGATATAAATTTCGTTCAAAGAAATAAGGACGTACGAATTAAAAATTGAATTAATCCATAATGCTGAGTATTACGTACTGATCGTGCCGCGGAGAAGAAGCTTTTAGTTTCTCCAGTGACGACGTTGCTGGATCCATAAAGGATGTACTTGCCCATTGGCTTCAAGAGGGCGTAGCCCTTGTTACATTCTTCGCCACATAGACAATCTAGAACGATGTCCACGCCTTCCGGAGAAATTCTAAATAACACACATATGAAAAATACACACTCTATCTTCTCTTTCTAGACCTCGATATTAATTATATCCTCGACGAGAAGGAAACGAAAGTTATTAATTATGTCTACGTACTTTCTGACTTCATTGCTATAGTCTGCTCCGCGTTCCAGAAGATAGTCGATGGTTCCGGCGTTTTTGAGAGCCTCATGCTTGGATTTGCTGCAGACGCCGAAGATGGTTACGTCTTTCACGGTTTTCGCGAGCTGAACTACCGCCTGACCCTGAATTGAAAATGGTGTGAATTAACTTCAATCGAAATTAATTTGAGCAAAAGTCAGTCGAAGTTGTATAGAAGGAACACACACATATTTTTATTAATATTTTTTTTCCTTCTCGATAAACTCTGCGGCGGAGAACGTATATTTTATCGCTACCTTCTTCCCTTTTCGCAGCGTATGCTATTTTTTTGCCGAGAAAATCCAGTTACGCGCCGAATTGGACAGGCGCACTCGTAGCGCTACGTCTTGAGAGAGGATGAGACGGGATTAAGAGAGGAGAAAAAAGGACGGTGCCGCTCGAGATTTTCAACAGAAGCGGCATACATTATTTCCGAGAATCACGCTCGTTGCTTTCCATTTCTCTCCGCCCCTTGTCGAGAATTCGATACCCGGCGACCGGGCCGATGCCAAGCTGGAGCGTTCCGGGCTCGAGAAGAAGAGTACGAATGAGAAAAAAAAAGTGAGTAAAAAGAAGAAGTAAGAGAGAAAGAAAGAGACAAAGTAGAATAGACGATCCAGAATTCTTAAATAATCGCGAAAAGAATATTTCGATCGTTCAGTGATGATATTTTTTTCAAAGATCCCCGTTCATTTCATGTTTGCTAATTTAAAAATAAATTATACAACATAAAAATGCATAGGGGATGTTGCACGTTTCGCAGATCTTCGCGAAATGCTTTATAACATTTTCATCGGAGATGTTGGAGGACAAAAACCTTCTTTCCACGCGTAGAGACAATGGCTTAATTAATATTAACCGATCCGCGAATTCAAAGAACAATGTCCGTCCATCGTTCCTTATTTCTTCCCCCCTTTCGTCCCTTCCAAGAAGGAGTCCCTGTCAAGGAGGATAAGAGCCGCGTGTACGTAGGAGTGATAATTCATGCTCAACGACAACAATGGGTGATGCACGACCGAGAAAAACGCGGCCGCGCGCGAAAAGTGAGCACTTCCTGCGCCGCGATTTCCCGCGCATTAGCCGCGGGAAAAACTGGTCACGTACGGCGAAAAAGCTCTGGGAGAGACACACTCGACTCGTGAAAAATACCGCTTTCTGATCACGTCGAGAGGAAAGACTTTCCCTCTCTCGGCCGGAGTCCCTCGGACGGAGATCGCGTCATATCTCTTGACTCGATCGTCCTCTCTCTATGAACAACGTCTGAGTATCATCCCGAGGTATTCGAAAGAGCTTTTATGTATCCCCTGACGGGTGAGACGAACGCGAGCATGCCGCTACAGAAATGTCAGCAAAAACGTTTGCCGTTCGCGCTCGTTTCATAAGAATGCTCGATGATCGCCGCTCGACGGCTATTTATAGCACAAGCGTATTACGGTCGGATTGATTTCAGGAACGGCCTTAATTATCATTTGATTGATTCCTCTTCAACTGCTGGAACTGGATGGGAAAAAAACCGTCAAACCATTTTCATATATAATAACGTTTCAAAATTGTAGCTGCGCCCGCTTGAGCGACGTCCGAGACTTGATATCCTCTCGGCTGTATTTCTTGCGCTTTTTCTACACCTCGAGAACTCTTTCCTTTTTACAAACGGTGCGGTAAAGCGGTGATTAAAAAGAACAAAACAAAGAGATTTGCCTCGGCTCTAAATTCAAAATACTCTTGGTGCCTTATGTGTGTATTACTCATGTTAAAATAAGAAAAAGTAAATGCTGCAAGGAATTTGGTAAATACCTAATTGATAATTATTTAACTTGCCATCCTAGCGCATCCTAGCGATCTAAACGGATTTATATGATACATCGACATAAAAAGAACATATATATATCTCTCTAAATACACTCTTCTCATTTTTTTAAAGAACTTTTTTAGCGGAGCACTCGGTGCGGAGAGACCCGGTCGGCTGCGGAAGTCGGCTGTAATTAAGCCCTTCTATAAAACATCGTTAACCGCAAGGGAGGGGAAGGGAGAGAGGGGGGGGGAAAAGAAGAGCAGGACGTTGTACCGATCGGATTGTCGCCGGGCGTACACGTGGCACGCCGTGACGAAGCGATGTGAAAGCAGCTTAATGCCGCGCCACGTGGTAGTAGCATGCCGGTGATGGTGATGGTAGCGGCGGCGACGGTGGTGGTATGGTCTCAGACGGGTGCGGTCCATGACGGTGGTCGATGAGAGAGCGAAAGGTTGCCTGGCAACCCTCACACCCACGGTACGATTCGCGCACCGGCATCCCTCGGTAGATTCGCCTTTCTCGTCTCAACTGTCGGGGAGGAGAGGTTACAGGGAAGGGAAATCGGCTGGCGGGGGTGGCTTGCCGTTGGCTTCGGGTGTAACCTGTTGAGCCGTATTGATCCCGACGGTTCTACCTTCTTCTTCTTGTCTTCTTCTTCCGCTTCTCTCCTTCTCTCCGTTCGACGAGACGAAAAGGAAAGAGAGAGAGAGAGAGAGAGAGAGAGAGAGAGAGAGAGAGAGAGAGAGAGAGAGAGAGAGAGAGAAACCACCCCGCGTGGCCAAGAATCCGGAATACCCCTTGGTACTTTAACCTTTTCAATTCTCTTCGCTACTCCGTTGTCGTCATCGTGAGAGCAACCATCGTTCGTTGCTCTCTCATGAAATTTCGCATCCCCGTGCGATATTTAAGCCGTGGGCGTAGGATTCAGACCGATCTCCGCGGGTGAAGTAAACGAATCTCGGCAAATTTTATTTCGAGATCTCGCGAGGAAGACGATTTTATTTCAGTAATCACACGGCAGAGGAAGGAACGCACAAATATTTATCGTATAAAGTCTTACTTAGATACTACTCTTCGACAATCCTTTACGGTAAATTGACGTCCGCGCGTCGTCAGGAATCAAACTCCCGTTATTCTCGTGTGCTAAAACGTAGCGTAACGAATTTAAGGAAAAAACACTACGAGGAACGTCGCACACACCGGCATGCCCGTTTCTCGTAAAACGGCCCAAGGCAATGTATAAGCAATAATGTTAACGACGCTCTCCTCTCTAGCTATTTAGATGCCGCGGTTTGGTCGTAACGTCGCTACTTATCGGATTTGTTCTGTTCCGAGTAACGTATACACGTCACGAAGACGCCCGACCGTTCGCGTTTACGAGCGCAACATCTTTGCGCAAGACATTAACTCGCTTATACACGTGATACCACGATAAAGCTGTCTAAACTCCGCGAAAGCGCCCTTTTCGCAGCGCCGCGTTATTGTCGGCGCGAAACATTTTTGCGCGCTAAAAGGCGCCCGTCTACATCCTGTCGCTTTAACGATGAACCCGCCGCAGAATTCAAAATCATTATCGTGCCGAGCGTTGTGCCATGAAACTTAATACAATCACATGCACAATAGAATATTAATTGATATACGTGAGGATAATAACATCGTGCGTTCAACATCTGGTAAAGGAACGGCTTTTACATATACGCGTACGTTGTTAAAACGCCCGAGCCATCATGCACGATTGAACGTGATAATTATAAAATCCTTTAGCGTATATCGAGACAAGCTGGAATCATTTATGATAATGATTGCAGCTGTGGAGAGAATACGACTAAAAAATCGAATACATTGCGTACAATCCAGCGTATAATGACACTATCTTTAATATTGAAAGATACAACATCCCCCTTCTCGCATTATTTACAACGAAGGAGGAAGAGAAGCGAATAAAAAAAAAAGAGACACCGCATCGCGTATAATCGAACATAAAAATTACGATACATTCGTAAGCGTATCGTTGTCTTCAGACGAGTCGCGATAAAGAAAAATACGCGAGCGAGGGCACGGGAGTGTAATTAAAAAGTCCAATTCATCATCTCTCTTCCTCCCAGCATCTTTCGCGAGAGCGCGATACTCCGACGCTACTCCGACGAAAATACTAATGTAAAAGGAGGATCCTCCTCTGTCGACTCACCACACCGCCGCCGGCGCTGTGGAGCAGCAGGCTCTTGCCGGGTGTGAGATGGGCCAGCTCGAAAAGCAGGATGTAAGCCACGGTGTAGTTCATGGTGATGGCGGCCGCGTCGAGGTAGCTCATCCCGGGCGGTAGCGCGAAAACGGACGTCGCCGGCACGGCGACCAGCTCCGCCCACGCTTTGTGATCGGGAAGGGCGACCACTCTATCGCCTACCTGTTAAAAGAGAAAAAGAAAAGGATCATCCCTCTATCGTGCGTATCCAAACACAGAGGTACATTTGTATCGCAACTATCTAGATCATTATCTAATGCTTCTCCCGAGATAGACCGAGATTGACATCATCGGTGGAGAAAATATTTTCTCCGTGATAAGTATATATGCGATATTTTCAGAACTATATCGTAAAACGCCTCGTGTATTTACCGGATCGTCGTTAAATAAGGAGTTCAGCGATATTACACTTCGCACACTTTTCAAAGTCATCTTATTGAATTAGACCTAACGTATCCGTGTTGGCAAGACGGGATGAGACAGGGACAAGTCACTTCCGATCCGCGTGCTCGAAAGGCGATGTTTCTCTCCCATCTATTTTTCTCTATGGCAAGGCGGCTCGTTCTACACGTGCTGGCCGGATACCCTGACCCCTAAACGCTTCGAGAAGCTCGCTCGGCTCCTTCTGACCCCGTAAAGACTTTCGCGAGTTGCGAAAATAGACCACCCTGAGCGCGCAGGTTTCTCCATACGGCGGCGCCAGCCGGCGAAAAACGCGTCGCAAAGAAATTCCACGGGCTTAAAGCCAGCTCGAGTCCTCTCGTAACGCGAGCGCGTTAAATATGATAACGAGAGTACGCCGCCTTGGGTGATATTCGACGTTATTTACGAAGCGGCCATTAATACAGCCTCGATGGCGCTCCATCATGTCGGGGATATTCTGCATTCTTTTTTTTTTTCCTCTCCCGAGACGTAAAGACGTTTAATAAGTGAAATGACCGCGAGGGGAAAGTAGCCTCTCATTTTATTTACGGCACCGCGGTCCGGTCCGGTTTCGAGTGCTTTCAAAATAATTCAGCGGATCGAGCCCGAACGTGACGTCAAAGCTGAAAATCGATACAGGACTATTTTGACACGCAAAAGGCGGCCCCCATCGTGCGACTGAATCGAATTAGCGCTTTAGTTAGCGCTCGAGTTCACCAGACAGTACCTTCGCAGATCCCCATCGAATCCACGGAGGAAAATTTTACTTCGCCGATATAAAGGAGGGAGAGATTGCATCTCGTAATTTAGTTACTTCCGTTACTTCCGAGGCGAACTGCGAGGCGAAGTTTCCGACGTAAGCAAATCTACATTTCCGCTCGCGTGCATTTCGATATTACCAATAACATTCGACGCTATTTACGGCCCGGCCATTAATCTTTCTCGAAACGAAGGGAACAGAGGAAGTGACAGTTCGCGATGCAGCGGCGACTCCTTCGTAATCACGTTTCTATTTTTACCTAATAATGAAATTCCAAATACACATAGAACTTAAAAGAGCAAACTTGTTTACAATTTAAGTTTGCGCACTCGTAATCAGATTCATTAAAAGTTTCGTGCTTATGTACTCACTTTGAAATTCTCAACTCCCTCGCCGACCTGCTCGATGTCGCCCGCGCACTCCGAGCCCATGATGAACGGGGTCTTCGGAGGCGAGTCGATCGCGCCCTGCCTGGCCATCAAATCCTGGAAGTTCAATCCGCTGGAGAAAAAAACAAAAGGTATTCCGTTAGTAACCGCTGTGATTGGCGTACGCGCGCGCAGCGCGAGCGCAATTTATTCGACGAAAAGATCTTATTTCGAGCCGCGAAATACATTACACTCGGAGACAAATCATCAAAAATTATTATTATTATTTTGACTCGGTACACGCGCGTTATTCGCTACCATTAGCCATCGGTAATGGCATCATTAAAGTGACGTAGCGAATAGTGCTATTCTATGGGAAAATTATTATCCTGATGTCGCAGTTAAGGATTCTGTTCTGATCTCAGTCCCACGAACGTAGGTATGCTCGTTTCCAGCGAATAGTCCCGAGAGGATTTGATCGTAAAATCCTACTCGTTTATATCGTGCGCGCGCGCGCGCGCGTGCTCGCGCTTGAGGCATCGGGAGGGCTGAAATAGAAACCGTTTCACATGGCAACGCGAAGAGCCTCGCTCGCGACTCGCGTAAAGTACACGTGTAGTTTACCTTTGCCGGGGTCCCTACGACCCCGACTGACAAGGGAGGGTAGGACAAGGGACGAAGGCGCCGCGACGCCTAGACGATGCCTGGCGTCGCACGCGATGCGATCGCGACGGCGTCGCGGCGACGTTACTCATCGGCATCGGGAAATATTTACCGTCGGCAAGCCCGACGAAAAGTTCGACGGCATTTCGGCGGAAATCGCCGATAAATTTCGCCGAAACGGCATATAAACGGTAATTTGCGTGTCGGCGTATCATTTCGCGGTTTTGTAGAGGCAATGCAAATACAATGTAAATCAATTACGGGAACGGTAATGACAAAAATTGTCGATAAGTTTAGAAAAACGCAAGTTGAAACGAAATAAAATGTAAAAAAAGAAACCCTAATAAATTTCAATCACGTAGACTATGATGGAGCAGTTTTACATCACTTATTTCGCTCGACAGCTTTATTTATTTTTCGAGTACAATTGTCGATGTCTCAATGCTTGAGAGTGTACTCTGTTTCCGATGGGCTGTCACAGTTCGGTTGCACTGATAGGTGCGCATGGCGCCTTCTTGTAAAGATATATATACTGTAAATTGTTATCAATTTACGCGATACACCACGTAATTTCCTGGTGCACCGAGCGCACCGCGTGATGAATCACCGTGTACTCGATGAAATCTCGCTCAAGGTTGGCGAACGTATCAGAAATGCCCACGCGGACGCTTATCACGACGCACATATCGGTTTTTTTCTATCTCGCTATACGCTTTTTCCTCTCACGTGTATATATTACGTTACATCTAAAAAATAAATAAATAAACAAAGCGCAAAC
The DNA here is from genome assembly GCF_055798465.1 of Pogonomyrmex barbatus. Classification (NCBI taxonomy): domain Eukaryota; kingdom Metazoa; phylum Arthropoda; class Insecta; order Hymenoptera; family Formicidae; genus Pogonomyrmex; species Pogonomyrmex barbatus. The sequence goes on from NW_028297098.1 coordinate 15,413,086, forward strand.
GGAAAGAAATCGCGATATTTCTGTTGACAGGCGGAGAGGCCGAATCATTTGCGACGTGCGTGGTATAGTTTCGATTGCCGGAGTTTACCGCACTATAGATATGTCGCAGTTGGTGCCTGTGCTATATGATAGGCACGCGTCTCACCGATAACGCAAACGAAGGAAGTTTGCGGTCGGGAAACGATACACCCCGCGGAAAGCGAGAGAATTCCATCACGATTTACGCGACGACGACGACGACGACGACGACGACGACGACGACGATCGCTCGCGTTATCGCATACCCGCGAACAATCGAATTTCACGGGGTCCCGGCGACGCGGGAATTAAATCGTTATTTCGTTATGAAATGATTTAATCGCTACGAATGACGGACGAAAACGCTGAAGGCAAAGTAACGAGTTTAGACGAGGTTTACACCTAATGTATCGATACGTAATAAATCGCCGGACTCGAAAAGCGCGCATTATCCGCTTTGTCCAGTAACGTGATGAGCAACGAGCAGAACAGAGGACGGAGGATGAAGAGGGAGAAGGGGGGAGAGAGGGGAGGGCGTAAAATACGTGGGAATACACGTGACTTATGCATCATTTGCCGGGATAACCGTGAACGGCCGTCCCGCGCTTCCCCATGCCGAAGGACGAATTGAAGCGAAACGAGTCGAAGTACAGAACAATGATTCTATTCCGCGGTTTATTGACAGATATAGGCGTCGTGCCGCGCACGCCAATGCCGAGACGCGTTGGATTAAAGCCGATTCTATTAAATCCCGTCCGCCGACGTGGCATATTCGCATGCCTGTTCGCAGCGGGCTTATCCTCTGCGCGCTCGCGGTCGCAGGGCGTGGCAGAAAAAAATCCGCCGCGTTTCTAAAATTAGCGGTTTTAAATGGCCATAAGAACTATCCGGGGTCGCGCGGGGCCTCCGCGCGCCGGAACGAAGAGGGTCGTCGCGATTAATGTACCGAGTCTCTGCAGTAAAACGCAGGATATAAAGTTACGCGGAACTCCTCCTCGGCACTTGCGTCTCGACATACGGCTTCGATCCGCGTGGTCCAATGTCTGGTTGTAATGTGCAGATTGCAACAATCGCATGCATAATTATTCAGATCGAGAGGCTTGATGAAATTTAAGGGAAAAGAAAAAAAATGAGAAGTTACAGAAAATCCCGGGTGGAAGAAATAGTTTTGTTGAAATATCTAAAAATTTTATCGGAGAAAGATTTAAAAATAATTTTATAATTTTGTTGATTATAGCCAATAATATATAATATACAACGAAAATTCTTCTTTCCATCATGGACAAAATTATACTGAGACAAAAAAGAAAAATTCTGTATTGTCCGAATATTAAAGTTGTTCATTGTATGTAGAACGACATAATTCTACAAAAATATCGCAAAACAAATTGTTAAAACATCAAAAGTTTTTGCAATATCATCATCGCTTAAGCATCCATAATTATTATTATGGTCCAATGAAATTATATTCAGATCCCATACATTAGCCAAATTTTTTAGATACTTCAGCAAAATCGTTCTCTCCATGGCGTTTTACCGAAGTGTACGTATGTAAAATATGCGACGGTATGTCGCGTGTATCGATCTCCTCATCTCTCTACCCCGAGCTTCCATGTAGAATTTTTCTTGCTGGAACACACCGCGATATTTCGCGCGGCACATAATAAACTCGTCAAACGCTCGATGAGCCGAGCTTTTAACCGGTGACCGCGACCACCCATCGTTCTATCAGTCGCTAATACCATTGAGCGCAAATACGACAGTTAAATGTAATAAAGCGCGAACGCAACTGCGGACGAAAACAAATTCCATTCCACGAAGATAAAACAGTGGTGGCGGCGGCGACGGCAGCGGTGGCGATGGCGATGGCGATGGCGAAGCGATGGCGAGGCGGCGGCGGCGGCGGCGGCGGCGGGTCCGCAGCCTGATGTAGCGTAATGAAATTCTGGTCGCGACGCGTCGAGCTGTCGTCGCAGTTAACCGTGTGGATAACGCCCGTGATTTAGAGCCGATCGCGGCAACGCTTTCATTCACCTTGTAAGACACCATATTACCGTCCATTACTTTCACAATTTGTCGTAGGGTCGTTTCCGCTCCTTCCGGCGCGTTGGTGTCCGGGAGAGCCGCATAAGCGAGATCGCGCGTCGCAGGAGAAAAACGGTCCGTTCCGGCCAGCAGAAATTCTGCGTATCGCCATTAACACTTTCGGAGTAACCAGCGTGCTAATAATATCCGACCACACGGATAATTAGCACGAATAATGTAACGAGCGTAATTAAGGAAAGTGAGCGATTATACATTAATAAAACGAATAATACAGACAGACTGCTATTAATCGATTGAAAATTTGCTAAATTTAATTCTACAATAATTGACTCGGAGATATCGTGGGCAAAAAAACCAATCGGATATTATTTCGTAATATCGAGGCGATGCGATAAGTCAGTTTTATAGCGAAATTGAATTGGTTTTTGTCCAAGTGACGTGGACCCTCTGTTTCCTCGATTTTTACCTGAGAATTCCGCCGTGGGAACCAGAGTAACCACGATTCGACGATTCTTATTCAGAACCCTTAAAAAAGGAGGGAGGGGAGGGAGATGCGGGTACAAGGACAACGAAAAGGTTCAGGAGTTACGAGCCGAAGGAGTGCGGCTTTCGCTGCTCGCGATCGCTTAATTCCTCTAAATTGCGTCGAATTGAGGGGAATAATTTTCTCCATTCTTGGCAAGAGGCAATTGAACGGGCGGACCGGACTGGACGGCGACATGCAACGCACCCCAGGGTCGCACACAAAGCCGCACAAAGCCGACACGCAGAGACACGCACGGTATACAGGGTGTCTCCGATCGACAATTGTAGCAGAAGGAAAATAATTCAAGTTAACAAATTCAATTTCACATCGACAAGTAAAGTCCCAGCAGTTTTAGCACGACGTGCTGCCTATATCGTTAAATTAGAAATGCCGTTGATCGAAGGCATCCCGCGAACCCCCGCGAACCCCCACGAACGTCTCATTGTCAAATGGAAGAACCAGACCTTCGCCCTTTCGCATACCGCACGCCTCCGCCGTCTCTCGCTCGTGCGGAACGCGCGTTTCCCGCGGATATACACGTCAATCGATCGACGTGGAAGACACCGAGGCGCCTACGAGGGCTACGTAACCGTCGTGCCTACGAAATCAAATGCACGAATCTCGCGTGACTCCGATCGGAGCCGACGTCCGGACGAGTGAAAGTGCACCCGAACCGCCTCTGCGGTATTTTCTACGGGCGCGTGTCGGAAAAGAGCGTGGCGTATATAGGTATATACGTATGTATCGCGAGCGCAACACGGTTTGTTGCGGTATATGACGATTTGGTGCGCGCCGCGGTCGGTCATTATGCCGATATCGACGTTGTTACCTTATCTCGCTGCGCAAAATTTTCCAAGCCGCGTCTCGCTTTCCCGTCTCGGGAAAAAGGAAAAAAAAAAAAAGAAACGCGAATAAACTGCATTTTGCCACGTGAAAGAAAGAAAAGGACACATTAAACTCAATTTAAACTACGAAGGGCCGGTACGCGCGAATGGATGCGAACGCGTATGAATTATGCAGGGAACGGAAGGGCTATAAATAGCGGACGGAATATTACGCGCGCGCGCGCGCGCGCGCTCAGTCGCCTCGCAATTTACTTCACAAAGTTATGGGATAAGCGGCCGGCCGAGCGGGATAGTGACATCGACATCATCGTCGTCGTCGTTGTCATCGTCGTCGTCGTTGTCATCGTCGTCGTCGTCGTCGATATCTCTTCAGCACCGGCTTCATTATTCGAGATAAGCCGGACTCTGATTTCATTAACCTAAATCTTCCACGTGGGAGAGGCGGGCGGCAAACAAGGAGAGATGGGGAGGAGCTCGTAAACAATCGCGAGCCCCACCGTGGATAAGAGAGGACGTGATGAAGGCGACGATTTCCCGCAGACGCGTGCGATTAAAAACGAATAAAATCAACGCGAGGACGAAGTCGGCGTCGATCGAGGTACCAGCGAGTTAATGCGATACGATGTACTCGGCGAATTATTTATCGTTGCATCGCGTTAAATGAATGATGAAAGAGAGAGAAAAAGTGAGAGAAGTTGATATCGTCGATTGAATTTTATCGAGAATGAAATGTCGAAGGGAATCAGCCGAGGAACCCCTCGTCGCGCGCAATTGCAACGGTCGTTTTCTTCAGAAAAACTCACTGGCGAGGGTTAAGCTCGCGACTTAAAGGGAGCGGAAAAATACAGGGAGTACAAGCGGACTTGGAATAAAGCGCGCGGTGTTAATTACTATGCATACGCACAATAGATGACCCCATCAGAATTATCAATTGTTTTTAAACGAAGAGAGAGAGAGAGAGAGAGAGAGAGAGAGAGAGAGGACCGCGAGGGAATACCGATATATAGGAGCTCCTCTTCGTTGTTTTTTTTTTTTTTTTTAAATATCGTCTTCGATGAGAAAGAGGCTGTTGTACTTTTACGACGGACGGCGATCTGTGGACGTGCGTGTAAAACCGCGACGGATTACTCTAGACGGTGACTCGCGCGAAACGGATCGCAATCAAGCGGATGTAACGGTGAGAAAAGTACGCGCGGAGCCGACGAGAGGAGCCGACGAGAGGAGAGGTTAAAGCACGGATTAGTTACGCATGCGAGGATAAAGTGTGATCCGCTACACGTGAAAGGAGATCTAATCTCATCCAGCCGCGTTCTTCAATACGCGCCGTTCAATTTCAGACCTTCGGCGCATTATGCTAAACACTCGGGACGAGTGAAAAATACTATGAGCCGCGAGAGGTATCTGCAAAGCCGGTGATGCCGTTAATAATTACAACGCGAGAATTAAATTTGTAACGGAGACGGTTGGGCTCCGTCTCCGGCAGGTACACATGGTACGCGAGCGAGCAGATATGAAAAACAGAATCGAACCGTAAGAACAACAACAGCTGCGAATCCAAACGCGTACTTGTCATGTCGTTCTCGTGAGTCACGAGCGTGGCAGTGACGTTGACATAAGCGTCACCTCCTTCCGCGCGCGACCACAAACTGCGAGTTGTAAACAATCTTCTTTGATCCGATCAATTCCTACTGTTCAAAACTCATGTAAATTCTCGCATTCGCAATTTTACAAACGCCATGCACAATTCACGATCCATGGTTCCTTAATTTCTTCCAGTTCAATACATGGATAAAAATAACAGTCTTTGTACGCGATACAAAAAAAATGTCAATCCGCGATGATGCAGCAATCGGTGAATCTATCGGCAGACACCAGGGATGACGCATCCCGTTGATTACGCTTATTGACTGGAAAGGAACGGAAAATACTTTGTAATCTAGACGATAACCCGAGACGCGATTAGCCGATCGCCTTCTTCGCCATATTGCCACGTTAGCAATATAAATCCATGTAAATCATTTGCGAACGACGAAAAATTTTGTTACGAGCAAATTGCGACGTTTGCCGTCGTATTTTCGCATATTTTAAGATCTGCAATATCGAATATCGACGCGCGCGCTCTTTTGTTGTCCATTCGCTCCGCGAAAATCAGGCAAAATCGCACGCACTGTTGCAAATAACGAAAAATACATTATCTCGCTGCAGAAATGCTCGAGAAATCTGCACGGCGCGCCTGAAGAAACGCCAAAATCAGCCGGATCTATTTCCGCGCTTGCAATAAATTAAAACTTTCTATCTCGCTTTCGCCAAATTTCAATTTTTAAATACAATGTAGAGTGTGTAGTTCAGCTACAAAAAACAGATCATATGATCACAACGATTTACGATACCCTTCCGATCATCGTAAAATATGTGGACATTCCTCTATTATCTCTTCATCATTAAATTGTTTGCAATTGATATCACGCGATATTGGTATTTCAACGTGTGCTGCTCCTCACGCGCGAAAAAACCAAAAGCAAAAACTGATTAATCGCGTTGCGCGGCCGCGTCGAGATAAAAACGATAATAGGCGGGCAGTTTATTTTCAAAGTTTCGAGGGAAACATTTCTCGATCCGTGCATAATAATGATATACGTTACGAGTAATAATTTTGAGAATGTGATTCACCCGACGGTAGGTACGCACCGATAGATCTATAGGATGTCCGTATTGATCGAACCACACCCGTATTTCCTACACCCTCTACTTCGCCGCCCCTTCTCTCTTCCATCCCCCCGGCACGCACGCGGATGTCAACGTAAATGCGTGCGCAGAAATCGATGTAATCGTTCGTAGCCGAAAAGCATCGAGTCACGCATTGATTTATATCTTAATTTAATTATAGGCCAAGTCGCGCCTAATAAATCTGAGAATACCGGAAAGAAAAAAAATTACCGAAGAGAAGCGTAACGTTATTACCCCGAGTAGTAATTCCAAGATTTCTTGGACGTCATCGTCGACAATTGTCGAACACATTGCCGACGATACCCATAAAAACGCGTCCACTTCAGGACTGGACTTGACGTTGACAGCTGCAACGGGCACTTATGCACTTTGCGATTATCCCGCGAGTGATATTATATCGTAGAGCGCTACCGAAGACCAAATTGAATCGGGTGCAAAGGATTCAAAACTCCAGAGAAGTTAAAAAGTCTAGCGTCATCGGAACGTAAGAACCAGAGTTCCCGAGAATTGGAAAATTTAGGTAAGAATTCGAGATTGATTCCAATGGTCCGCGAACATGAAACTCTCCGGGAGGCACAACGCTGCATTTTGATTTACGTTCGGAGTGCTTACGAGCGTTACTCGTCGCCCTTATTCAAAATTTGATAAACAAGGCTGAAATGATTTCACGAATGCTCGGAGCGTAAATCGGAATCGTCAGTCTAAACAGATCCGAGAGTTCGCGGGAGTTCAAGATCCCCCAAGTGATTAAATTCAAATAATTCGCGAATAATTTCTTCTTCCGCTTAATTCCGCGATCGCATTACGTGCGGAATATGCGCGGATAATAGGTTCGGCATAAACGTTGTCTACGCGCGTGAATGATTTACCGGGGCGGTAAGCGCGCGTAGATAGATAGACATAAATTCCCGGGGTATTCGGAATTTATGCGGGCGAAAGCTCGCGGACGCTCGCGTTTTCGTGGAGGCGCTGCCCGATGAAAGGCCACCATTGTATCTGTCCTGTCGAGTTTATCATGCTAATGAGGTCTTAATATCGCGTTATGGGAAACTTTGAACGGATACCATTCAGCGGACGGCGATATATACCGCCACCGCGCGATCCGCGTGCGTGCCCTCTCTCTCCTTTTCCTCCCCCTCCCCCCCCCCCCCCGCTCCCCTTGACCCCGTGCTTTCCAAAGGCGTTTCCAACACTCGCCTTTCATTGCGCGCACGCCTTTTTTTTCTCCCCGTCGCTTCCAATTTCTTATGGAGAAGCCTTCGGAGGAAGGGGTACACTCGGAATGTAAAAAGAGATTACAGAATACCCGGGCTGAATACTGCGCGCTCTGAAATGACACAAATGTTTATATATACGTCCTCGCGTCCTTTCTTCTACCCTTGGAAAAAGGAAACGACCGTGCAAATGAGAGAATATATTATTGGGTTTCTTAGATCAAGTTTAAATTTCTTGAATATCCACCAGTGGCGGTGGGGGGGAAGGAGGGTGAGGTCTCGTAAGAGTCTCCCTTTCTCTGGTCGTGGGGAATATCTATTATACATGGAATAAGGTGGTTCATCGGACTTTATGCCGTTTCACTGTAGATACGAGCGGAAGAACTGTTTTATTCAGGAGTAATCGCCCATTTCCTTCGGCGAATAGATTCAGCATGAGTAATCAAGACCAAGATACATAGAATATGGGGAAACTACCTGCGACGACAAACACTAAAAAAAAATTCAACGTTAGGAAAAGACGAACGTCAAGTTTTTAGAAATTTAAATCGTGACTTTGAAAATTTTGCTAATAGTTATTTTGGAAAATAATCAGATAATGAATTAAATTTTTGTGAAAGCACGTATATTTTTATTCGTCGCCGTGCCTCCAAGAGATTTACTTACCTTTGACAAGTAACATTTATTGTCATAATTATAATAATAAAAAAGAGCTTCTTGACGAAGTAATAAAAGATGAAGAAAATACAATTGTTGAAAGAAAAAACATTGATTTAAACTTCCCGTAACGAGTACACGCTTTTAATATTATTTCCACTTTCAAACGCGCGACATCTTAAATTCGACATTTCCTGCGACGAATAACCCTTTCACTACAAAGGGCGCATGTATACGCGCGCTCCCAAATGGAGCTCACGCTCACATGCGAGACGCGTGAACGCAAGCACGAACGCCTCGGGTTGCAAAGATAAATTAAAAAGGAACCGCCAGCGGATTACGCTCCGTTATTGTTCACGTAATTAAATCAAATAATAGAATCCTGCACGTGAATCCCCCTTTGTGCTATATAAATTTGTATCTTTTGAAAGTCTTATATCTTTGATAGGGTTTTTAATATTTCTACAAGAGGAGGCGCGCTTGGAGAGGCTTTTTCTTTCTTTTTTGAAGACGATCGCGCGATGTAAAAGAAATAAAGGAAGAAGAAAAACGAATTATCAACTCGCGCGGCGGCATTTTATCGAATAAATCGACAAACTGTATGCCGGCACTTTATTTAGCCGTCCATCCCGTTCAACGCGCGACGACGGGGGTGCTTGCAGCTTAACGAACGTGTCTGCAGCCGGGCAGACAAATTTATTCGTGCCGGCATTGGCAGCGTGATATCTTTCTATGGGGGCTATTTTCTCATCAATCCCAATAGCTTTTATAAAACGTGACTCACACGCGTGAAAAGGTCCGCGCGCCAGCCTTTGGCGAATCCGATGTTCGCCATCTCCCTCGTGCACCATCGTCATCGCGACTGTCCCTGGACCGCGCGAGATAAAGCCGGCTCTCTTTCAGGATATGATACACGCCGGGACGATATATCGTTCTGTCTCCCTTTTCTCCTTTTATAATTGAAAAATCAAGCTCGGCGTCTCTTCTCGCGCCATGTAACGTAACAAACGGCCGAGCGAGGGCGTTCGTGGATTCGTGAATCACACGCGGCAACGCCCGCGTTTCGAAAATCGATTAATTGACCGTCGATCGAATGTTTCGTAACGCGAAACGCACTGACAAATTCTGTAAAGATGCGGAGCCGCATTTCAGCTGTTAACAAACCGCTATTTGATTGTTTTCGATCACACGCTTTGCGTCTTAGACGAATACGAGCGTATAATGGCAGCGAGTCGGTGTCAAAGTAAAAAATAACAAGAAATTTTATTATAGAAAATTAATACCAACTTATAGCGAACAAATAATTATTGTACTTGTGTTCAGAAAAATGTAAAAAAATTTTGATATGTGAAATAGCATTTCTCGATTACTTAATAAGTAATCAATGTGACTTCAAGAGAATAAAAGACAGGACGAATTATTATTAGCGTTAATAAAGAATTTAACGTGCAATAGTTTTCTTGCCTAATAAGACTTAGATGACCAAGCCCCGTATATTTATTTTTCCCAATTCGACTCATTTAGATGATTAGATCCGTAATTAATCACTGCGACGACGACCCGCATATCGCGCGACGTAACGCAGCCATTAAGGTTTTCGTAATTCACCGTGATAGGAAAATGGGGGAGAGATCGAAAAATCTGGAAGATTTATGTTCGACGACATTTGTGACAGAAGCTTTTTTGCTCTTTCGATGCCGGTCCTTCGACCCTTTTGGAACCTTTGCGGCGCGACATCACGACGGGTGCATCAAAATGTGCATCACGGAGGGCATCCCGACTCCAAATTGTGCCGCACCTTATATTTTCGTGACAAAGGTTTCGCCAACAGGAACGTCCATATATGCGTCGCTCATTTCGCTTCAAACATGACCTTCCAATCTTAAATCTCATTTATCGAGAGACGAAAATTCATTTCGTATTTTTACGCTTGGTTTCAAAAACACTTGATTCGAGTACTTTTTTAAACATTCAAACTGTTTTCAGAGATACGAAAACGCCAGATCACGTCAGTAGACCGAATCGGCGAATTCTCTCGGGAATTACAGAGCGTCGCGAACATAATGGCACACACATGGCAGACAATGGCTCGCTCGGTCACGGGCAAATATTGTGGGCCGATAAAACGTTATTGCGCGAGGCTCTCGAAGCGCTCCTGCGGTTTAAATAGGGAAAATATGGCTCCTGCCGGCGTTCCGTCCAACGGTTCGCAATAGCGCTGAGTATACATCGGGAATATGGACCGAAAATTTTCCGCTGGCGCGAGGACGCGCGGAACGAAGGAGGAGGAAGAAAGGGCGAACGCGCACGCGAAGAAGAAAGAGAGCGAGGCGAACTCACCAGGCTTTGACGCGTATGAGAACCTCTCCCTCGCCGAGGGCGGGCTCCGGCTTCCTCAGGGCCTTGACACTCTTCAGGCCGCCGAAACCATTGAGCACGATCGCCCGCATATCCTTCGGCTCCGGCGTAGTCTTCTCCTCGCCGTTCTCCTTAGGCTTCTCGCCCTCGCCATTCTCCTCGACCTTCTTTTCGTCCTCCTTACGCTCCTTCGCCGGCTCTTCCTTGGCCGGCGGTGACGCGGCCGTCGTTTCCTGCGGCGGCTTCTCGCCCTCGGCACTCGGGCTGGTCTCGTTCTTGTCCTCTGCCATCTTTTACGTCCTCCTCTTCTCAGACGACCTGTGACTCTGAAGCTCGCGCGACGTCCTTTACCGCGCGACTGAGGATCTCCGACGGTCGCGGCGGGGATACGTCAAGAAAGGGAGCGTGCGTCGTACCGTCCGCGAAGCGACAGACGGAGGAGACAGACGGAGCGAAAGAGAAGGAGAGAGAGAAGGAGAGAGAGAAGGAGAGAGAGAAGGAGAGAGAGAAGGAGAGAGAGAGAGAGAGAGAGAGAGAGAGAGAGAGAGAGAGAGAGAGAGAGAGAGAGAGAGAGAGAGAGAGAGAGAAGAGAAAGGAGGGAGAGAAAGTGAGCGCCCGTCTGTACGGTCTGCGCGCGCGTGAGTTTGCGGTAAGTGGTCCGCTCGGCTTCACACGGGATATCGTTTACGATCCGCCGCGTACGCGCTCCATGAAAGCCACCGTCGTTCTGCGGGAAAATTCTGCGCCACTGTACGAAAGCCGCTCTCCACGTTCGCTCGCACCGTGCCGGCTACGTCGTCGCGCCGGCCGGTAATCGCGGCGCGGTGTTGCCGTTGCTTAGCAACCGCGCGCCCCTGCGGGACGGCCAATCGCGCGCCGCCGGCTGCGCGGCCCCCGCCGTCATTTGCCACGTTCGCTCGTACCATGCCGGACGCGCGCGCAACCCGGCAGGTGCCACGCCGTGCCGCGCCGCGCTGCATCGCGTTGCGTCCTATCGCATCGTGCGCGCGAGGACCGTCACTCGCCGCGACAAAGTAGTCCCATTTCGTCGTACTTCTCTTTCCCCGCCCGCGCCACCCTCCCGCCTCTTCCCCTTCTTCCCCTGATCCCCGTGTGCTATAACCTAAAAATTTGAAAATGCCCGACTCGGTGGCGGCTTCGAGCCGGCCGATCGATTTGCCAACGCGATGAATGTATGTACAATGCCCCGATGCCGCGCTCCGTAATTACAAATCGCGTCGAACGACGTACCGCGGAGCGCGAGGCGCCGTCCGATCTTGATGACGCGACCGTGTAATTGTTTCTATGAATAATCGAAAGAAGGGGAGAGCAAATTGAAAAAAAGGAAATATACGTATATATGGGGTTCATCCTGTCGAAAGAATTGTAAATCGTCCATCAAATCCGCCGCTTAAATATACTTTCTCGACATTTTTACCACAGCTGCTTGGCAAGCTGCGATCTATATTGCACTTTTTGGGTGTGACGCAGTAGGCGTGTAGTCCCTGACTCGGCTGACTCTCGCCTTCGCCTTCGCTCTCGCCTAGAGACTAGTTTTAAGTCGTTCGAAACATGTAACGTTTAGATTTCAGATTGAAATAACGTACGGAAATGTGATAAATATTCACTTTAACTCTCATCCTCGATGCTATAGAATAACAGACCGCACGTTCTATCATCGCACGTTTCTATCTCGAATTTCTAACAGGGTTGAAAGCCGGCCATAAAACAATAGCGGTATCCAGAATCTTGGGGAAACACACGCTTCTATATCGTGTGAATCATTGCTACAGATGCGTCAAGAAGAGAACTTTCCCCTGTCTCTCACCGATAAACTCATGCGTCATTGTGAAAATATACGCGCGACACACAATTGCTCTGTACATATATCATACAATGATAAAAATTTTTAAATAATATTTATATTTTATATCAAACTAGAATAAAATAAGAACAGATTGATGAATTTTTATCATCATTTCATCATTAAACAAACTATGCAAGATGTACAGCTCAAACAATGTAATTATAATCTGAGTGCATTATACAAATATTCTGGAAACGTAAACGAATTTTTATATTCATTTTTACGTTTATTTATTTTTATTTTGTTAATTCGAAAATTATTATCAAGATAATAATGTATTATTATCAAGATATAAAGTATGCGCAATATATTATTGATTCTATAAATTAAAGTCTCAAATAACTTTCCCACCAACTTCGACATAATTATTAACTGTAATATCTCGCATTAATCAATTTCAGCAATCAATCTCGATAACGAACAATCGCGATAACGACTACTGGCTTCGCGGCGTATTTCGAATTGGCCGAATAAACTTGTGCCCTGCATCGAACAAACCGAGAGCCGTGGAACAAAAGAAACGCGATGCATGTAATCGCGAAAGAAAAAAAAAATGAAGAAATGAAGAAAAAAATTTCTACGTCGCAGGAAATTCGTTCACGCGACGAAACGCGACGGATCCCTCGCGCGATCCATTTGTCACGATCGCCTGTGCGAGGCCCCGCCGTCCGTCTCTTCGTCCGCTCGTCCACCGGCCTCTCGGCCCCGAAAAAAAATTCGCTCATCCTTCGTTCCTCGGCGTCGTATCTACCAACGGAGTGGCGGTCGTCGGGAAGTAGTGCCCAGCAGACGACGCCCGAAACGAGACGCGTGTATCCCTACGCCACGCACGGTGTGCGTGGGTTCTCCATGCACGCATGCACGCACGCACACGCGCGAGTGCGCGCGTGCGCGTTCTGCGCCCGTCCGTCCGTCCGTCCGACTACGTTCTCCGATTTAGCGAGAATCACGCCTCGCCAAATGCAAAATTCTGCCGTACATTCTTCGCTCTCCTTCTCCTCCATTTCGATCGTCAGATGCGAGCGCGTCGCTCTCGAAGAAAATCGGCTTGCGTCTCTCGCGTGTTAACGTATAGCTTGCAAACGCGATTCGGGTTTCGTTGTCGTTCCCGTTGCAACAACGTTTGGCAACGTCGTGGCAACGCGTCGCTCGCTACGTCCCCGTGCACCGTAACGCGATTTTCGCAGACTTTCGTTAGGTGCCTTGCGCACAGCGGAGAAAATATTAAATTTTGGAAATGAAAATTCGGAATAAAGATCAAACGTAAATGCACGTAATGAATACAAGTAAGTATAAGGATATGGCCGTATATTATACTTACCCGTACCCGTATTGTATTGCGTTTAATTTTTATTCCGAATTTTCATCTTCAAAAATTTTATTCCTGTTTCTAATATTTCCTCCATTGTGCGCAGAAGCTTCGATATTTATCTGTACCGCGTCTCTTTACAACTATATATATTTCTATGTCGTTTCTTTATGATAACAACTGACGTGCGGGATTAGAATCGCCAGATGCGATGAACAATATGTTACGCTCGACGTTCGCTCGCGCGAATCGCGCGATAACAAACGTCGCGATCTGCGTTGGCGTTGGCGTGCTGCGAGGTCGGATTCGCGAAACAATTGGGCTGGGTAATGAGAATCACGCGCGCGAGTGCAATGAGAGGATGTGCTGATTGGGATGAATGGCTTGTATTGTCGGGAGGGCAAAAAGTGGCCCTCGGAGCTTTTCTGTCGAGGTCTCGGAAGTAGCGAGTGATGTGTTCCCGTTTCTTCCCCTCCTCCCTTCCCCCAAAGAAAGCGAAATTTCTACATATTTTATTTCCTCCAAAAGTATTAATCATCAATCGTCATTTTCGAGAGAAATTATAACGATTCTAACAGCGATCTGACATCGAGATTTCAAATTGGAACATCTCTCATGATCATCGACGATCGCTACGCGGCGCGTGTCCTTTTTTTCCCCTGGATTTGCCAAATGTCTTACACGATTCCCCGCTCGTGCCAGGCGCTTCGTATAATTTTCGCAAAATTAGCGCGTAGGCGCGGCAACGTATACGAAGTCATCGGCATTAATTGATCCTATGGCAAACTCTCGCGGCGGCGTGGCGAGGCGCGAGACAATGCGAGCGGCGTGGCGGTTGTCTCCTCGTTCGCCGCCTTGTATTGTCAGAATCGGGCAGTATCGACGCAATTATTAATTACGCAAAGATAACACGAAGTACGGGGTGGAAGGGAGGGAAGGCGGGGGAAGGAAGGAAGTGATATGCTACGTTCGCACATGCTTTATCGATACGAACGACGCAACTAATCCCGAAATGACAGTTCGCTCATTTGCGCGAATATTTGCGTCAACGACGTACTATCTTGCGTCAATCTTGGGACTGATATGACTCTGTTTCCGCGAGTGAGCGGACCGCCTTGGTGACGAATTGGTAAACAAGTCTAGCGATTCTATTACACAAGTTCGCTCGCGTTTGGTATTTTGCTTCCGCGCTATCTCTCGTCGATCTTTCCGCGAATCGTTTTTAACGAGGGAGAGAGTTTTCTCGAGATGTACTGCTTTTCTTTAATTCTTCAAGAATCAAACGAAAGACAAATGTTGTTCCAAATTCTTCTCCTCGTTCGATCTTACATATATATCTCTTGGGATCTCGTTCCTATTTGTATTGATCGTTTTTCATATGATCACGTATATAAGATTTGTCTGTGTTTGTGGGACTGTCTCGTTCGTTATTTCGAATTCGAAGCTCGTATCGAGCTTACAGCTCGTCGATCGACATTCGCGCAATTAATGGGCGCGATAAAACCAAGGCGAAGTCTGCTCGGACGAAGAGAGACGGCGCGCTCCATTCGAAGTGAACGTATGCGAATCCGGTCTATTATCGCTCGAAGTAGCGCGAAGTCTTTTATCTCAACAATAACACACGCGATTGCCGGCGCGATTACGCTCGCCGGAGACTCGCGTGGCAACGCCGACGTTATCAGCGCGCTGCCTTTTTTATCGTGCATCGATACGCGCGCGAAGGAAACGCGACCCTTGAACCAGATACACTCATCTCGTCGCGTCATCGAGGGACGATGACGATCTCCGAGAACGAGAGAACGAGAGATACGCCTAGCGTGCGAAATATCGTCTAGAAATTGACGTCGACCGCGTCGATTGCCGTTTTTAATTTCGGGTCTCGTCCAGGTCCGAGTCGCTCGCGAGGAGGAAGTTCGCGAGTCCGAAACAGGAAACGCGCGGTTCTCACGCTCGCCATCGCCGGCGTTCGCGAGCCCGACGGCAGGTCATGTCATTCGCTGACGCTCCAGATTCGAGATCTCGCGTTACATCCGATCCGATTTAGCGGCTCGAATCCGTGCCGGATGGCAGAGATTCCGCCGGTATCCTATCAACCCCGTGATCGACAAAACGCCGAGATTTGTCCTTTTTTTTTGTTTTTCATATATGCTCCCTTTCTCCGCCTGCTCGCGATATCCCTTTCTCTTCCCTCTCCCAAATCTTCCTTTGTTTTTTATATATAATTCCAAAGCGGAAGGAAACTGTCTACTGTCGGCTTGCCGCATTTTTCAGAACGTAGCTCCACCTGGAACACGAATCAGTTTCAAAATTCGGTTAGCGTTTCGGCTCGGTAACTTCGGAGTCTTCCACGTGTCTTTCGCAGACAGTGTCCTTCACGTCGTAACGGACACGCTGTTGAGTAATAACACGCAGGTTGCACGCACGATGACGCACGCGGCTAAAGCGGAAGATAGCCAAATCCATGTTCCCGACAAATTTTAACAAAATCCATTTTATCGACGAAATCGACAGCAGCAATTTAATAGAGTACGATAAAATAATTTCAGAAATTGTTATTTTGTGCGTTTAAATGAAATAAATCATTTAGATGATTACGGTTGATAGATTCCGCTTGTTCTCCATTGGCAATCTGCTGTCAGATTACGTCAGGTATTGCTGGCGGAACACGCGGATGCGAGTTGATGTCAATTTGCTATGATATCCTATTGAAGAACCGTTGGTATACCGTTGACATTTGCTTATACATCGTGATCGATTAGTTCTCGCGATTCAAGGCACTGATGATTCACAACTTTCCATTTTCATTCCTTATTTTTTTTTAATGGAAATCGCAGCTATTTCAGAAAGATTGTAAAAAGTCTCCGAAATTTCCATTTGTATATTTGACTTACAATTAGATGGTAATAAAATATATTAAGACTAAACACAAGTCTCATAATTATTTATTAAATCTTATCAGGAACAGAAAATGTAAATGAACCTATTTAAATGTAAAACACTTAGAAAAATAATCTTTAAGTGATTCATTGATTTGGTAATTTTCATTGATATAAACTCTGAATTGTTATTATTATTAAGTAAAACATTAACAACTTTTTTCTTTGGTATAAAAAAAATCTCTAAATTATTATTATAAATAGAATATTAAATATAAGCTCAAAATCAGGAAATCGCGAGTATTTACATTTTACATTTCTCATATGTAATGACTCGCGATTAAAAAAAAGTTCGAAAAAAAAAAAATACTATAATCTTCTCAACAACAATCATCAGAAAAGAAGTATCATGCAAAAAATAAAAGACAATTTCATTATTCCTAGAAATAGAAATTCTTGGAATCTCCCATGATCTCGCACATCTCGGTCGAATCAAAGAAGAGGATCTCTCGCATCGCCAAAATAATTAAATAATTCGACCTGTTTTCCGTCGAATCGCTATCGTGATGAAGCGACCCCGATAATATCTCGAGCGAGAGATAGATCTCACTTCGTCCGGACACGCTCCAGAAATCGGCATGCTCGCACGCGCGCGCGCACGTTTGATATCAGCTGATTCCTCCCCTCTCCACGGACGCCGTGTCATCCCCTCCCCTCCCTGCCGGCCCCGCACTGCGGCCACGCGTTCGGCCAAGCGCGCTGAGTCCCGAGCCATGTCCATTCTGAACGCTTCTGCTAGATAATAGTATTGCGCGCGTTACAGCACACGCGTGTGTTTTTCCGCATTTATCGACAACAAAGAGGCTTGGTCGCGGCGACAAAGCGAGCAAAGCGAACAAGGGAAAGCCTGTCATCGTCGTCGTCGTCGTCGTCATCGTCATTGTCATCGTCATCGTCATCGTCATCGTCATCATTGTTGTCATCGTCGTCGTCTCGCACTCATGGCAGATCATGAAGTTGTCCAGGCGAAAAGGTAAGAGGAAAGAGGATACGTGGTCTTTCGAAGGATCATATTTTGCGCGTTCCGATCCGCGATCGTATCACGCCGCGATTACGTCATTGTTACGGCGGTACGACAGATTCGTTGCGCGTGTTTTGTGTCAGGGGCTCGTTTTGCGTTCCTTTGACAGATTGACGGCGAATCTATCGTGTGTGTTTGAAAAACACGAGCTGAACGCCGAAAAAGCGTGTGATGATCGAGCCGCTTCGATCGCGAGGGGTGTAGCTTTTCTCGGAAAGCCTCGAGGCCGTCTTGCGATTAGATCCCTCGTGATTCACGTGGCTACGCTAAATTCGCGGCTACAAACGGAAGCGTAATAATTGGCAGTCTCTGTGACATAACCGCTATTAATACACATCATTCTCGTATGTATCTACCTGTCTCAGTGCACAAGCATGATTCGACATAAATCGGTATCGAAAACTTCAATCCATCTCGGTCTCAATTTCGATATAATTAAATAAGTTTCGTGAAAATAATGATGATTTTTTTTTTTATCGTCACAGCAGCTGGATCTGGGGATGGTTTAGCTGGTCTGGATCATCTTCAACCATGTTACGTGCTGCGGAAAAGAAGATTCTGTCGTGTAAGCGAGACATAATAAAATGAGCATTTCAACAATCAAATCTGAATTCGACTGAAATTTGTAGATTGATCATTTAATTGAAATGTTGCAGGTTTGAAAACAGCATATCGAGGATGGTTCGTCGACATTGGGCCGGTGGTGGGTCCAGCGGACAAGATATGGACCATTTCATTGAACGAAGAATCGCCGAAAGTACCAATTGTTTTATTACACGGTTTAGGAGCTGGAGTAGCATTGTGGTGTTTAAACTTGGATGCGCTCGCATCCCAGAGACCAGTGTATGCCATCGATTTGTTGGGTAAGATGCAAATGTTTAAAAACGTCGATTTTATGTGCATGATTTCATATCCTTAATTTATATGTCATCAATAAAATTTTGATACAACGTAATCTGACAATTCTCCAAAGTTCTTTTTGTCATTTTTGTCATTAATCACTTGATAGATATACATGACTCATTTATATGACTAATCAAGTGACCTTTGAAATTGTATATACGTTATATACTTGACATATGAATCTCTGTTATTTCTTCACAACAAGATATAAATATTTTCAATGATAAGCTTTATTAATTAACATATCTCTTATTCATACTCTTTTTCTTTAATTTCTAGGATTTGGCAGGAGTAGCAGACCTGTTTTTAGTAGTGAAGCGCAAAAAGCCGAAGAGCAGCTAGTATGTTCTGTGGAAGAATGGAGAAGAGAAATGCAGCTAGAAAATTTTGTGTTGTTAGGTCATTCGATGGGTGGCTTTCTTGCGGCATCTTATGCTATGCGATATCCCGAAAGAGTGAAACATCTTATACTAGCCGATCCATGGGGCTTTCCCGAAAGACCATCTGATGCTGCTACAAAGGCAAATGTACCGTTCTGGGTTAAGGCCATAGCATTTGCGGTGCAGCCTTTGAATCCTCTGTGGGCAGTGAGAGTTGCTGGACCGTTCGGTTAGTATTACTCTGTGAATATATACACACAATGTACACTTATATTTTCTTTACACTGTAAAATGTTGGTTATAGGACAGTGGCTTATCGAGAAGACGAGGCCTGACATTGTAAAGAAGTTTTCTCCTCTACTAAAAGACGATACTGCTATAATTTCACAATATATACATCAGTGCAACGCGCAAACACCGTCGTAAGTTGCAAAATAAATATTTCGTTATAATTTAAACCAATTAGTCGTTATAATTCTATGTTATATTCAATTAACAGAGGTGAGAGCGCGTTTCACGCGATGATGCAAAGTTTTGGATGGGCAAAAAATCCAATTGTTAAAAGAATGGACAAGTTGAGTGATGATATACCTATAACATTACTTTATGGTAGTAGATCATGGGTTGACAATTCAGCTGGTGAAACGATTAAACAATACAAATCTTCGTCATACGTTAACGTTCAGGTGCGCTAATAATGATAATTAAATCGTAAATTGTTATGTGAAACGAATAGACTTGCGACTGTTACAACGTAAATTATTCTACAGGTGATAACTGGAGCTGGTCATCATGTTTATGCAGACAAAAGTGAAACCTTCAACAAATATGTATTGGAAGCGTGCGCCTTAACTGATTCTGTACCTCACTTAACATCATCGAACTTACGTTCATATATTAATCCCGTTAGTGATCAAGAAGTAAATATAACTTTATCCAACGAAGCGCTTGAAGACCGAAGACCAGAGGAAAAAAATTTAAATACGTCAGAACCGACTAAGATTTAATTAAAGTCTAGTTAAAATTTAATTAAAGTTTGGAATATTCTTGTAAAATAAGATATTTCAGTTTTGCTAGCTGGTACAAAGAAACTAATATATTGTGATGTAATTAAGAATGCCCCGTGAGATATGTGAAATATTCGAATGTACAATTTTGTCGTAACACATCAGCTTTATGTAATTTAGACGTAATAGTGTGAATCGACGAACACTAATGACTGTTAATTGCTTGACTGTAAATATTAAGATTTCGTGAAATAAGATACACTATTTTCTGTTTTGGAAATTATATGACAATGTATTCTTGCAAATACGCGAAAAATGTTCAGATGAACAGAAGAATAGAAAATGAAGAATAAAATGTGATCTTGCCGTAAGTAAGATTTATATAAATTTTTAATGGATTAAACGCAATCGATTACAAGTCTATTATCTAGTGGTAAGAAATTTATGTAAATCAAAAGGGATCAAGTACTCGTATAAGATGTAATTACATAAAGGAGGTTTGTACATTGTGTACAGTCTTAGCTTTACTAACATAAAGGCCATCAGTAGCATTTAGCAAAGAGTGAGCATTCTTATTGTTATTGTTATTAATTGTATCACTTCATAGTTGTAGCAAGATTTTATGTATATTGTACAATACGATTTATTACTAATAAATTATTTATTGTACACACATGTACAGAAAGTCGAGCATTAGTATTATATTTATATTGAATAAACATTTTTTTCAAGTTATTTTAAAATCATTTTTGCGTCTCATCATTGAAGTCTTCGATATAACCGATATCGTTTTCGTATTCTTCATAATCAAATTCCTCCATCTCTTCTTCAAAATTATTTAACAGTTCCCGTTTATGCGATTGTATCAAACGCTTCCTACGTCTTTCCTCTCTTCGTTTCTTCGTTAAAAACTCAGAAAAGACCTTTTCTTGCTCTTTTCGGGTTAGATACTCGACTTTCTTTGAGACTAGATTCTTTTCATCCGTATTAGTATTTGTATTCAATATCTGCCTTTGTGCAGCCTTATTCGACTTGGAGACCGCAGCGGTAATCTGTAACAATTAATTAAACATGTCTTTCATTCATTTCTCTCTTATTAATAAAATCAAATATAGATTACCTGAGACATGATTTTATGATGATCTAATCCTAATACATCGTGCCTCATTTTTGGTAATTGTATATAAGAATCATCTATCTCAGACTCGCGGTTTGCAATTGATTGTTTACTTAAAGTCTGGTCGGCATTGCTAATGTCAGGAATATTCAATTGATCTTGTTCAAAATATGAAGTTTCACTATTCTCCTGTTCAAACTGTTCGATCACTGCTAATCTTTTCTCGACTTCCTTCTGTATAGCAAATTGTTTGTTTTGTACAAATTGGATTGGCGGCACTATACCTATGACACGAAGCTGCGATAATTCATGCCGTATAATTTTGGCACACCTCTGCAATGCTTCTTCATCAATGAGTGCATTATTACTAGGTATCCAAAATACATTGACCAACTTGAAATCTGGAGTTATTTTCACATGAGTAATCTCTACATCTCCTTTTAAGATATCATCCACTTCTCCCATCGACATCATGTCTGTTATGTGTTCCATGAAAAGCTTGTCTCGGATAATCATTCTGCGTCTTGTATGCAAGGAAGGTGCATTATTGGTTGGATTAATGTTAATAGTACTGCGTAAGTCTGTGTTATTATCATACCACTTTCTGCAATATGAACATATTTAATTGCATTAACAGAGATTTAAAATTTTTTTATTTATCTAAAACGATTTGTCTTACTTTTTCGATTTGTGATTTCCATGTATTATTTTCTTCATAAATCTACTTTCCCTACGGATATTCAAGCACGCACTGGACATGCTAACGCATCTAGATATTTGAAGACACATAACAAGATGCTGTACACCTTGCATTTCGATTATCAACACGACATTTAGCCGGTTTCGACTATCAAAAGCTGTTGAAGAGAGAAATTTTTTTGTGGAACTCGCGAGATAATAGATTTGCTCGTTTCGGAAAACAGAGCTGCACTTTTCTGCACTTTGCGCGTTCAGAATGTATAAATTCGATCTTTAAAAAAGAAAAAGGAGAAATGATAAGGGATAAAGTAATGGAAATAAATTTATATAAGAAATATCTTTATTTCATTAAGTTTTAGAATGCAGTAAAATGCAAATTATAGTTAATAAAGATTAATGGTTAATAAAGTTGTATGAATAGTCATGTGAACTATGAAAATGGAAATTCTTAAAAAAATGAATAAGTATAATCAAATAAGAAGGAGCATTATATGTAAAATTTAACAATTTTAATAATTCTCAAAGTAAGCTTAAAGCAAAGGATATTATATTATCGCATTTTTACTAAATACTCGAGTACCTGACCTTATTATATAATTTTATTATATAATTTTTTATCTATCTTACGCATCACTCAAGAGAAAATTTCATGTAAATTTTATTGTAAATATCTTTTTCTATTATTAAAGAAAGGCGGTTTTTGTAATTATATTCGAAATATAAGAATGTAGAAAAATATGAAAATTAGAAAATTATTTCATCGTCCAAATAATTTCATAAAAATATTTCATTAAATATTTGACATACAACGACATATCTTATAATTACCATATATAATGACAATGCAAATTAATAAAACAATGAAATAAAAAAAATGCTCCTAAGATTTCTCACAAAAGTAAAACTAGAATTTCCTGAACATGGGTTATAAGTAGAGAGCAGAACTTTGTCAATATACAGATTATCAATGAACTAGATAGTAACAAATATTCTTTACAGGATTATAATGTAAAATATAAAATATTAGTACCCGTCTTCTTACATTTCGTTTTGTCTTTTAATATCGTTTCTTTTTTCCTAATACTGAAACTGGATATGGAACTGAAACTGAAATTAGAAGATATATATATATACAGATCAGAATGAGATAGAACCAATAAGAGCCATATTGTACTGAAAATATATATTAAAATAAAAATCGTTTACCTTCTCTTTCTCGTATAATCTCCATTCTTCTATTTTTAAGTTCTTGAGATAGATTCTCGATCATACGATCAATAAAATTATCTAAAACTAATGATCTAATCATTGACATTACTGGTTTTCTACAAATAGGACAATCTTTCCGTTTCTTATTCCACTCTTTTATACAGTGATGACAAAATGTATGCGTACAACTTAATGTCGTTGCTTTTACGAATAATTCTGAGCATATGGAACATGTTAACTGTTCATCCATAATATCACTCATTTTTCCAAGGACGCTTTCCTTAATGTTAGTCTCCAAAACATTTTGACTAAATTCAGTCAGATCTATTGTGTCTATTATTTGAAATTCTGGAATTTCATCACCCTCTAGGTTTAGAAATATACACTCTGACGTACTCGCGATAGCTTCGCTTGAAGTGCTTGCTGAAAAGAAAATTAATGATTTATATTCAGTTTTACTAATATAGATTAACTTTAATATAGATTAACTTTAAACTCGATTTAATCTATGTTAGTAAAAACCATTAATAATGAATGGTAAAAGATTATTTCAGAGTTTTTCCTCAAAAAGTACACTTGAAAAATAGCGGAAATTATGGAACAATCTATATATAATTGTATTGTAAAAATTTGTAAAAACATACCATTCAATATTCTCTGTGATGTTTCAGCCTTTGCTTCCTGTGCTTTTAAAGCTTTCTCTGTTTCCTTTAGTCTTGCTTCTAACATATTTTTCTCATTCAATAACTGAGCTTGAATATCTTTTTCTTCTTTCATCTTATTTTCCATCATCTTTTTCCATTCGGCTTGTTGCTCTTCTCTCCACTTTTCCATCTGTTCTCTCATTTTTACTTCCAACGTTTCTTTTTCTTGTTTACTCATGTCTAATGCTTCTTGCCATTTCTGTTTCTCCTCATTTATTCTCATCTCAAATTGCATCCTTTCGTTTTCCAGTTTTTGCAATAACTCAGAATACATGTTATTCAAATGTTCCTCTTGAGCGTTGCACGCCTTTATTTTATCTTCTAACACCATAATTTGATTTAATAAATTCTTTTTATCATCTTTAGCTACAGCTTGTTGTGACAACAAGTCGTCAAGTTGTTGTTTCAATTCGATTTGCTCCTTTTGGTTTATTTCAAGCTTGTTTTTCAGCTCTTTCCTCTGACATTCTTGGCTTTCGGCAAATGTCTTCTGCTTGACAAGAACAGTGTCGAGTATCTTTTCGTCTATACGTGGCTTTTTAACACAGTGCTCTCTTTCGGCAAAAGTAAATAAATATTTAAACGTTTCATTAGGACTAAATTGTATACTATCACCAGGATAGATATTTTGTACTTTTTCAGGTTCCATAGCAACATTGTTAACAAATGTTTTGGTAGAGCTTAAATCTTTAATTGTCCATTCATCTTGGCCTTCACACTTAAAAATACAATGTCTCCTAGATATTATGGTATCCAATATAATCTCATCATTGTCTCTTGCACGTCCAATTTTAAACTATATGAAAGAAGAAATTGTTTTAAATATTCATATTACTCAAACAAGCTCTTAATCTAACAAATAAATAAAAAATATAGTAAATTAGTACAAAAACATATTATATTAACTACATAAACTTCTGATTGAAAATATTAAATTTTTAGACTAATAATAAGTGATATGATAAACCATCTTTTATCAAATAAAATAATTTCAAGATTTAACTTTTCATTAATGCATTATAATAAATTCACATATTTTGTAATAAAATTATAAAGAAATTTACAGCACATTTAGATAATATAAGAATGTTGTATGTTGAATTTTTCTCAGAGAAATCAATTAAGAGTGATTTTTTAAAGATTTTATATGAACCATGCCTAGACTTAATTGAATATTCATTTACCTCGTTTTTGTCAATACGTATGCATTCATTCGTGTCAGTTTTTATTAAAACCGGTTCGAGAATTTTTAGTTCCTCATTAGGTGACGTGGCCCTTTTCAACTTTTCCATTATTTAATATCAATTTATAAACGCCTCAGTTGTGTCAAAACTATAGACAACATAATAAACAATTCGTATTTTATTACTTAATCAAAACATCCTAAAGTCCTTTTATGAAGTCTAGCTCTAATGACGCTCGCTGTCATCAAATTTAATCTAGGAATAAGATAAATCCTTTCCTTTTTCTTCTTTGAATTGAAATCTGACACTAATTCGTCCGTGAATCGATCTTATAACCAATCGACAAGAATACTCCGCAGCAAACATGCCTTGTTTGAACAACAGCAGAAGAAACCGAAAGTTTTGTCCGCGTTGTATGCACTTTCTGCACTCAGTGCAGATAATGGATGCATTGGCTCCGTTCATCGGAAATGATCTAAAAAAGCAATGGGAGCCTTCCATTTAACCACGTTGCTTTTTCTTCTTCTTATTCCTTGTTAATAGCCAAGACTTACTCTAAAGCCAATACAGAGGGTCAATTGTGTATTTTGAAACGAGGTGAAAATTACAAAAGTGAATAAATTTACTAGCTTTTGACGTATGAAGTTGCAAATACTCTAGTGAATTTTATCACTTTTATAATTTCATATCATCTTGTTTCAAAATACACGATTGTCTCCTACGCCATACGTATTTATTGATCATGTTGCAATTAAATACGTCCACTCACATGGGCCGGAGCTTAGGAATTTTCTAGTGGACCACCTATCAAAATCTAATATTTAATCGAACAATCGGCAACGTGAACAATTGGACACCACTCTTTGGATTGTTAAAAACGTTGAGAACATATGGCTTAAATATATTTATAAATGTAAACAATCAAATCCTCTAATAGGAAGAGTACGAAAAATTTAATTGTATTTAAAATCCTTTGCATTTTTAGGAAAGAAATAAAATAGCAAGACAAAATTTTAAAAAAGTAAAGAAAGTTGCGTGCACTTTATTGAATTAACATGATATACAATAATCATAACAAATAATATTTAAAGTCGAATCGTGAATTGTTCAATATCATGAATCATCATCAGTAATAGATACAATAGGATAATCGTATTGCTTTGATTGTTTCTTCAAAGGTTTGGATTCCGTGTCTTTAGTATTCATAGCAAAATGTAAGACCTTTTTATTTGACTCTTTTTGTTCATTCGTGGAATCTGCTGCTGACTTTTTTGACGATTCTGTTAAATTTTCTTGATGTTTATTATCTTTCAGCATATCACAAGTAGATTTTGAATCGCAAGTTTTTTCAAAATTTACATTATCAGAAATTTTGCAATTCTCAATAGCTTCAAGTAAGGCTTTATTGTCATCATTTGCCTGTTCCATTTCCAAATGCATCTTTATAGCCTGAATTTGAGCCTAAAAGATACAAAAGATATTCTACATGAAAAATCTTAAAAATCGGGATATCTTCTTTTTAAAGACAGGAATACTTGCCTCCAAAGACATCGCTTTAGATCGCCAGTGACGAAGTTCTTTCGAAACATTGTGATTTACTTCTTCTTGTCTTAGTATTTGCATAGCCTGCTTTTCAATTTTTTCATACAATTCCTTCATTTCTTTTTTCTTCGCGGCTAATAATGTTTGAGCGTAACTAAAGATTAATATTTATGTTTAAGATTCACAGCCATCTTAAATTATGATGATAGAAGCAAAAAATAATTGACAGAATAAATTTATTAATATTTATTAATTTATAAAATATATTGAAAATTCTTCTTTTATTCAGTAATTAATAACTATAAATTTAAATTCAAATTATGTCTAATAAGAGTCAAGAATAAAGCTACAATTTAATTTTAGATTAGAATTTATGGTTATTTATTGTTTATCAAAGCAGAACAATTTTTACTCTATTTTACGAGACTATTGATTGTAAACATTATTTTATTAAAAAATATTTTTATTATATATCTTGTAACAATTTTCTCATTTTTTTCGTTTCTGACGTCATCAATCTAGATATCCATAATGAGTGATCAGAATATCTAAATTTTGTGTGTGTGTAAAATTAATATATCATGCACATACATTAATCCAAATTCAAATAAAATCATTTTTAACTTACTTAAAAGCGTCATCTGTTGACTGTATTTCTTCCACGTTATCCTTTTTTATTTTCTTTAATTTATTTTCAAGTTCAGACACTCTACTCTTATACTTATTTAGAAGATCTGTATTCTCTTGCAATGTATCAATTGCATCACTCTCCCATTTTCTAGCCATAACAGCCTTCTCTGCTTTCAACAGTTTGATTTCGGTCATTTTCGCATTTAGCGTTCGTTTTTTTTCTTTGTATTTAGACTGGAGTGACTTCATTTTATCTAACAACATCAGCCGATTATCTTCAACCTCAGCAAATAAAGAATTGCCTGAAATATTATAAATTCTGGCTAAACTTATGGCTAACTAAAAATTAAACTTTAATGATCGATTTTACCTTTACATGTATCACTAGCAGGAATTATATTTGATAATTGCGATTCTACAAGCTTTGTGGTTAGTATCGTAATAGATTCCCGTGCACTTTCTAACCCGTTGCTTTTCTCCTGCAGTTGGTCTAATGTCAACTATTAAAAGATATATCCAATTAGTTTTATAGCATAATTAATAAATACAAATCTTAGCTAGTTATTTACTGTAAAAGATTCTTTAAGCTCCTTATATCGGGCCTCTACAAATGCAAGTCTATTTTCCATTGGCTCTCTTTTTTTTTCTTCATTTTGAAGAAGCAATGTTAGTTCCTTAATTTTTTCTTCATACTGCAGTAATAAAGTATCATCCATAGAAGTGAGACAATTTGGTTGTTCATTTGTAAGATCTTTATATTTTCTCAACTCTTCATGCAATTGCTTAATTTCTAATGTGCTTTGTACTTTGTTTGCTTCCAAATCTGCAATATGATTTTCATATTCTTTTTTCTCAGCTCTGTGCCTGAAATATAAAGATATCAAATAGTTTTATTATTATACAACTAACATGACTAATATATAAATTTTACACGATGGAAAAAAAAATAAAGAATAATCATCAAGCATTTAAAATCCAACTTTTTAAATACATTGAAGTATCATAAGTTTTTAAATAATAATTACACAAATAAAATCTAATGTAAAAAAAATTGCAAAGTATTTCCAAACAAAAGTAAGCTTGGTTGCAAGTACTTTGCCTATATAATTTTTCCAAACTCAGTAATCTTACTTTTCTTCCTTTTGGGCTAGCATTGATTCTGTTTTTGCTATGTATTGACTAAGCTGACTCTCCGCAGTTTCGACAGATTCCTGAAGATCCCTTCGAACCGCTTCGCCGGCTTCCAGTTTCAATCGCAAAACATACAATTCCTGCCGATAGCACTCGTTCTCTTGCTTCAGCTTTTTATAATCATCCTGACTGATCGAACTCTCTTCCAGATGTTCTTCCATTTTCATATCATTCGTGTTCTTATCATACAATTCGGACATTTTGCAAGATTCCGCCGTTTCTCTTTCGATGAACTTCTGTCTTTTCGAGAACGATTTGAATTTTACCAAGGTTAGGTTTACTATTTTGAATTTATCGGTTATAGTGTTACCAATTCATTGAAAATTTTCCCCACTTGAATCTCAAATCTTACTAGATTTTAACTTATATACAAATGTCAACTCAAATGTCTCTTGTAATTTATGCACAAAAATTGATTATTACAACATAAATAGACAAATTTAATCGAATATTAATTTCATGAACGAAATATAATATTTTTTTTTCTTCTCCTTTTGAAAAGATTAATATTTCAGTATAGCCAACTTTTTATTCTTATAAAATACATCCAAACATAATTGGTATAAAAAATTTTTGAAAAATTAACACAACACTTAAAAAAATGTGGATATTATTGAAATATCATGTTTATTATGACTAAGGAGCATTATAATTATTGTGAATAATAAAGAATAGTAGTTTATCTATTCCTATTGTATTCATCATTTTAAATTCGTTGCTATTCCAATATATAAAATAATATATAATAAAAAATTTCTAAATATACAAAATAATATAAAATGAGATTTGTAGAAGTGAAAATTGAGCGTAATTGAATGTTTTTTTATCGACGTAGAACCTGTTTTATTATCTTTAATTAACTTGATCGATTAAATTTAAGAACCGTTAATTATAAAACTTGAAACTGATCATATTATTTTGTTTATCTTGTTCTGTTTCTATAAATTATAATTTATTTATAACTTTTAAATATAAAATATGATATTTTTAAATAATAATTAATACTTTTAATTAAAATAATTAAGAAATTAGATTAACAATGATCAGTTTTAGGTTTATATTCTTGAATTTAATCGGTTTAATAAACTTGATTAGACATAGTGAGACTTTCTTAAGTTTAGTTCTACAGTACCTCTCTTAGGACCAAAGTTTCGGTGGAAATTAGTCCAGTGATATTTATTATCGTAGATAAAACTATTAACTTTGTTATTCAATACGTGGAAAAAAAGAGATTTTATATTTAAAGACGACAAATATTTGATTAAAAATTCCGCCAGTTGTAATGATCGAAGTTAAAATTCAATGTCAAAATCGTTTCTAAGACAAAACTATACTGGTTTACGCCGTAAACTTTACGCCTCGGCATGTTTCACCCCCCGCCGTCGCACCCCCATACGACGCGTCATCCCCACCACAGCGGCGTCTACCTCGAAGTCAGTGGCTCGTCGAGAAGGAGCAACAGGCGGACGTCACTCGTCTCGGCTCGGGTTGGCTCGGCCTGGTGCTTCGAGGCGAGATCCGACACCCGTGTGGCTGCGGGGGAAAAGTGGGGAGGAGGGGAATACCGCTTTTTCCCGTTCGGTGGCTCCCAGCGGGGCGCGGAGTTGCCAAAGCTGCGGTATCATTAGCGCGACGCAGGTTGTTGCCAGATCGCCGAACCGAGTCAACGTAACGCGACGGAGTGCTCGAAGCCAGTAATTCTCATCAGTACTCACACGGAGTTCGGGACGGCAAGGTCGAGTCGGATCGTGGCTCTTCGAGAGGAGAAGAAACCGTGCGTCTTCTCCGATCCCTCCTCTCTCTCTCTCTCTTTCTCTCTCTTTCTCTTTCTCTCCTCGCGCTTCCTTCGTGCCGCGTCGCATCGCGTCTAGTCGTGTGCTCGTGATCACGACTTCCTCGAAGTGCTCCGTTAACGTCCGAGCCAGCCTCGCCTCCCGGGCGTCGACGTGTGCTCCCAAGCGGTAGTGTCAGGAACCCCCGCGATCATCGTGATCGCGTCCCACGCGCGGTGCCATAGTAATCCCCAACGGGTTCGTCTCGCATATCATGTTCCTTGTTGCCGCCGTTGCCGCCGTCGCCGCCGACGTCGTCGTCGTACGTAGCGACGTATCGAGGAACGGTGGAGCGAGAAGACGACGGGAGTGACGACTTTGGTTTTCTTCGTCGGCCGCCTCTCTCGAATGTGCACCGTGAGTACCGCGGGACCTCGCGGGACTTCCTGAAGAGGATAACTTGGTTTCTACCGAGCGACGACGTGCCGCGCGTTGCCGCTAGGTGAACGCCGTCAGTGAGTGCTAAGGCAGGATCCCTGGAGAAGAGCGCTCTTTTCTCGCCTTTTTTTTTCTCCGTCTCTCTCCCTTACGTCTGTTTTTCCGTCTTTCTCTCTCTCTCTCGCTCGCTCGCTCACTCACTCGCTCGCTCGCTCGCTCTTTTTTTCTCGTTTCCTGTGCTCCCGCACTCGTCACGAGTCCACGCAGGTAGGGCGAGCCGCTGATCCGTCGGAGAGAAGAGAAGAGCGGGGATCGAGAAGAGAAGAGCGAGTCCCGCAGTCTCATGCGGTGTGGGCCACCCGTAACACCGGAGATCGGGAAGCGATCGAACGCGGCGCGGTGATAAAGCCAAGCGGGGCGGAGGGCGGTGAGGGAGCTATCCCCATCGGTATCGCGGGGAACGGCTTCTGTGGTGCCCAGCGGTGGTGGCTGCGGCCAGCGGCGTCGACGGCGACGACGACGACGACAACAATAACAACGGCGACAACGGCGGCATTGTCCCGATTGTCTTATCCCGTCGCGACGAGACGTGCAGGTGGAAGAGGAAGATCGTGGATCCCACAGGAATGAGACGATCATAGGGAAAGGATAAAAACGAGAAGACGGTGGATGAGCCAAGAGACCAAGAGAGAGAGAGAGAAAAAAAAGAGAAAGAGAGAAAGAGAGAGCTGCTACGTCGTATGTACGCGGATACGCGCCGTGAACGAGGCAGTCCGCGAGCGAAGCCGGAGCGCGGAAGCGGAGAACGGATAGGCGCAGAAAGAGCAACGAGGACGAGCTGATATACGCTCGTACGGAGAAAGGGAGACAAGGACGCGAGTAACGGGCGAGAGAGGAGGAGTTTGCGAGAGCGCGAGCGAACGTGTGATCCAAAATGGCGATCAATCCGGAGGTTGTGGACCAGTTGACCAAGAGCAATCCCGTCGTCAGGGTCGACCAGAATTCCGAGTCCGATCTCCAGGCACTCTTCGACACCGTCCTGAAGCCCGACTCCAAGCGGCCGTTGCAGGTGCCGCTGCGCATGCGCAATCTACCGGATTCCTTCTTCAATCCGCCGTCCACCGGCAGCAAGAGCCCCTCGATCTCGCACTCTCGCGAGAACTCCGCGGATTCCGCGTTCGGTGTCGCGGTGACCGCGACACCGAACGGCGGCGGCGGCGCCGGCGGTGGCGCATCCAACGGAGGCGCGAGTGGTAGCGGTAGCGGTGGTGGAGGCGGCGGCGGTGGCGGTAACGCCGCAGGTGCCGCGGGCACCGGGGGCGGTAGTGGAGGCGCCGGCGGCGGTGGCGGAGCGAATAACTCCGCAGGTGCGGTTGCGGCGGCGGCGGCCGTAGCCGCGGCCGCAGCGGCGGCCGGCCTCACCGTCTCGCATCCTCGCGCCCACAGCAGCCCGGCTTCCCTCCAACAGACGTACGCGTCGGCACAGCAGGCGCCGCAACACGCACCGCAGCCGCACGCGCGTCATCACCATCATCAGAAGCAGCGCAGCTACGACGTCATCAGCACGGTCGACGACCTGGGTCCACTGCCGCACGGATGGGAACAGGCGCGCACCCCCGAGGGTCAGATCTACTTCCTTAAGTAAGTGGTATCTCTCTGCTTTTTTTTTCTTACGCGACTCGGTTACAAAAGAGGGGAGAAGGGATAGGAATGTACCTGGATCTATGAAAAATTCATATAGATACGGAATATTTTAGATTCCTGTTATTTATTTATCTTTTACTTTGCCATTTCTCTATAACGTC
Organism: Pogonomyrmex barbatus; assembly: GCF_055798465.1. Lineage (NCBI taxonomy): Eukaryota > Metazoa > Arthropoda > Insecta > Hymenoptera > Formicidae > Pogonomyrmex > Pogonomyrmex barbatus. Next base: position 15,445,191 of record NW_028297098.1, read on the forward strand.
GTGTTCGTTATCGTTCCTAAAATCTTAGTTCTATTTTCTATCTATAGAAATTGGATTTATTATATTTAATTTATATCTTCGAACGAAAGAAACATAGAGTACCTTTACCGTGGGTATTTAAAAAAAAACATTAATTATTATTAAATAGTGAACAAATTTGAATGTGATATATATTTAGAAATATTTTCAAAAGGGCAATTAATTTGTCTAATATATTATTCTTGTATGTTACGCTACCACATTAAGATCCAACTTTTATTATTAAAATAAAAATAAGCAATAAATTTGAAAGTGATGTATCTTGAGAGTAATAAATTCTAAAAAATATTTTAGAAATAAATTAGATTCAGCACGTAATTTGTTTATTATATTTTATTCTTTCAATTTTATTTATTTTTAATAATTTTTAGAGTGTATTTCTGGAGCAACCAACTTAGGAATAAGACATTTTATAATTATTTATTTCTCGAAATAGTTTAATGTAGTCACACTTGTTTAACTTTGTTTTTATACATTACAGTAGTGATTGTTACATTTATAGGGTAACTATCGAGTTTGAGTAGACACTCTGATTTATAACTGTTCAAGATTGTTCATTTGCAATATCTGCATATTTGCATTAATTTAGAGCAGAAAATTAGCAAAAAATTTTAGCATTTGGTTTTTTTTTTGTTTATAATGTTCTATATGTTATTTTCAGAAGTAGGGAGTGCTAGCGTAACGGAAAGTCAGTAATTTTTTATATTAATTTTTTGTGAATAGATAAAAGCAATAAATTCGTAATTAGAGCAGTAAATTGGCAATAAATTAACACTTAATTATGACATATATCTGAACTTTTTTTTAACGATAGAGGTGTCAGCTTTACAGAGAGATGATTCTTCTTTCACTTTGATTTTATTTTGCTATATGTCATCAGGTGACTTTTCACGTATCTCTAATCTTTTCAGGTTATAGAATTTGTTTCTTTCTTAATTAACTTTTTTTTTGATTCTCAATCTTCGAAATCTTATGCTCTGGATCCTAGGATTTTTTATAATTTTCCACAGAGAAATTCTCAAAAATTGCGAGATTTTATGTTTCGTAAATACGTAAAGTGAGAGTCAGATTTGAACCTTCTATTCATCTTATTAATTCGTTTTAGTCACGAAGCGCGTCACCCCTCTTTCAATTTGATATGGTGTCTAGCTTTTATATGGTTTGATATTCTTACTTTTTCGTGAGACTAGTTCATCAAACAATAGTTTGATGAGTCATCTCTGATTATTTTCTATAACATAGAAATTTTACCTTAAAGTTGAAATCGTCTTTATTGCACTATCGTCGTGCTGATTTACTTCTCTCTGACCCTCTTTACTTCTTTCTTCTTCGAGACCCCTGCTGCTTCTCATCACGGTGGAGGGAGGAGGGGATGCATCCTCGGTCTCTCCGTTAAGTCTCTCTTCGTTGCCGTCCCTTCGCCCTCGAAACTGAACACGGTCGTCATGGCATTCGGTTATGCAGTAACCGACGTGAATGCGTTAATTAGCATATTCGAGTAAACGGACGACGTCATTGTCAATGCGAGAATTTTAAGAATTTGGAAGAAAAAGATGATACGAGTATAAAAAAGGCATATGTTGGTTATATTACAACTTGTCCTGTATTTTCTATCGAATAAACGAGCAGCACGTGCTCTCACCTTCTCTCTTTGATCGAAATTTAGAATTGACTTTCTTTTGGCGTTAACACTATACATCATTATTTATCATCATTTTATATTTTTATACTTTATATTTTATATTTGTAATAAGTCTTCCACGTAAGATTCTTTTTTAATTTAAAATTAATCTGAAATGTTGACGAAACTCAACTCACAAACTATTTTTTTTTTTTTATTATTTCGCTTGTATCTCTGTCGCTCCAATATCTTTTTTTCCCAAGGAAAAATAAATTCAGACAATCACGACAATCAGAGGATCCGGGTCTGAAAATAAATTGCAAATTGTCTGCCTGTATTGAGTCTCTTGTAACGATAATCATCGCAGGCTATCGCAGTTTTCAGATAGTATATAGGACGGGGTCCGAGGAGGAAAAGGGGAGCCCTTAGGTTCGCCTTTGAAGTATATTCTCTCGCGGCTCTCGGAGATGCCTCTGATGGTATGCCACCCCCCACCACGCATCTCTGCTTCCCAACCTGATCCACCTTGCACTGCCGTGACTGCCGGGTCCTCACGTGTCACCTGTCGTGGGAAACTTCGTCGTTGCACCTCGCTACCTCGTACCTTCCCTATTCCAACAAGCCCCTCTCACCCCCTTCCCTATACTTGTGCGGCAAGTTGACATCTCATCTTTCTGCATTGCAAGTTTTAATGCAAATTCCATTTGCAAGTACCCGAAAGTTAGTTCTACATTTTCTGACAGATTTAGAACGATCCAGTTCCATCGAAATACAAAAATGGCACTTTGAAAATATGAGATGCCAACTTGCCGTGGCATCGCAATTTAAAAAAAAAAAATTTATTTTAATCATCTAATATTATAGTTCTAGAAGAATTTTACAGTTTCTGATTGAAGTTCCAGAAAGAATCTTTAACTGCATTTATACAATTTTTAAGCCTGAGCATTGGCTTAACTGTTCTACAAGAATAAAGTACGATATTACAGCGAGGTCTAAACGATTATTTAACATTTTTCGATAATTCTGCAGTAGTTCCAGCATTTTTTCCAGCATTTTTTGAATTTTGTCGAGAATTTCGCTCATTAATTATTTTTGAACAATTTTTAAGTGCGTGGCATTTTAGTACAAGAATAAAGTACTATGATAGAGAATTTTGAATAAAATCCAAAAAAAGCATTCGAACTATCACAGATGCAAAAAAAATATCAAAACGTCGGTTAGAACTCTCCGAAATGTGATACTTTACTCTTGTGGTGAAATTAAAAATGTATTCAACCTAGGAATTAGAAGAACTGTTGCGGATGCAAATAGAACTTGCAATTAAATCTTGCAGAAAGATGAGATGTCAACTTCACAGACTTTCCCCATTCCCTCCCTTCCAGAGTAAAGCGTTGTTTTCTTTTAAATTTTAGGATTATTTAGGATTATCTCTCTTTCATAGACTCTTTTAGCACTTTTGGTAAAATCTTACGTAACGTTTTTGTTTTTTGTCTGTCTAAATGTAGTCTTTTTCTAGCCATTCTTTTAGCCATTAAATTTATAAAGACTTAGATAATAAAAATATTAAACTTAGATTTTTTAAATTTATGCAGATTGTAAATCTGCATATTTCTTGTGATTTGTTATCATTACATTTTATTTCAAAAATATTACATGCCAGAAGAATTATGTTAATACTGGAGGAATAAATTTTGTACAATCTTCATTATATATTCACTATATATTTGCAAATTTCTTATTTCTGAATTTGATATTTTATATTATAATTAATATAAAAGAAAAAATTATAAGACTATTTTAATTGGTAATTTTTGATGAAATTTGAGGAAATGTCTTTATTAGTTTTTCAGTTTTTATCAAGTTTATATATAAAGTTAATTAGTTAGTCATTTAAGTTAGTTTTCTAAATTCGAGAAAACTCCTCCCTCATATTACTTTTTCTTTTTATATCTTTTCGAAGACTTGTTGAGACATGTCAAAGACCACCAAAAGAGCATTCTTTCCGTCTATTCAATTCAAGAAACTTACCTGATCATCACTTCCATTTTCTGAAAATTCACCTTCTACCTGAAATATTAAAAGATTAGACGTGAGTCCTTCAAAGAATACATTTCGACGTATTCATAAGTAGATACAGTCAATTCAATATCCCTTAAAGAAAAAAGAGTAGATTTAGAATTTTATGATAGTAAAGCACACATAATAGTACTAAAATGGCGCCTGTGTTTTTAGTCTTTTTGTAAAATAACATCCATAAATATCATCTTTTCATTCCCCTTTTCATTCTTTCGTGCTTCCCCCATGAGTTCTACTCTTGAGAAATTTGTCGTTGGAATATCATAAGTGCTGCGATAAACAATGTACAATATTTTTTCAAAGTTTTCTTTTATTATAATTTACAGTGTCTACAATCTAATCAGTCAGATTAGATTAGATCAGAAAAAAAAACTAAAAAGAAGATTTAGAAACTTCGAAAATCATATAGATGTTATCAGTAGTGATGTACTACTTTAGAGCGTTATAAATCAAATACATTGATAAATTTATAAACAAATTCTATCTCGCTTGTTGAGAACAAAGAATTGGTTAATGGCTTAATTATATTCTAATTATGCGGTACGTAAGGTTTTTTTTTTTATTGAAATTTATTGATATATTATCGCCTGAAAGGTTAATAGAAAATCATCAATTTAAATGCATAATGAGTCATATTTGTGAATGACATTCGCCATTTTTAAATGCACCGTGTAATAATATCGAATTATTATAAGAGAAACAATTATTATAGAAAACGATCGATCGAAACACAGATTAGCAGAAAGCAGGTTATTAGAAAACAAATAATTTGCATAGAGGAAATGAGAAGGTTCTTCGGCGTGCATTACGTCGAGGTTCTACCGCGTGTTACGCCACTAGTTTTTCCTGCATTAATTTACGCGCGAATTTATACGCGAATCGAAAGTACTCTTCTCCCGTTCCCGTGTTAGTTCCCAATATGGGAAGTGGAACGCAAAAGCACACGAAAGGAAGGAAATGGCTTATCGCGCTCTAATGATCACTAATTATCGACATTTAATTATTTATTTTGCTATCGATAATTATCGCTCTATATATATATATATATATATTCGTCGACTTTTGCTCTTATCAGGAGGCTATTCACATTGAGGCTATTCACTGCAGGCTATATTAAATTATGATGTCACGAGAGACGTCGTACGCATTTCTTTTTCCTGCGATGCATATAAAACAAATTAATTCTTTCGCATTTCATTTATTTTTTCGCACGCACATCTTTACACGAACAACGAATTTCGGAAAGAAAACGTCTCAAAAAGAGCGCGATCTTTCTCTTTTTTTTTCCCCCTCTTTTATTCTCATCAGAGTTCAGGTTTTCAAATCCAAATGCGCGCACTTCGTTTTCTTCTACGGTACGTCGGCGAATTTTGCGGAAGCGGAGTGCAGAGCTCGTTTTTTTTTTTCGGTAGGCGTAATACGAGGCGCAGCGAGCGTGAGCTCGTCGGTAAAGTGCGATGCAAAGTGCATCGAAGCGAGTTGCACGAAGCGAGCTGCATCGCGCGGTAATAACCAGAAGACGCAAGAAGACCGTCTCTTCTCTCTCACTTCAACGATATCTGTCAATAACATCACGTAGACAATACTATATATGTATATAATACAGTTTAAAGTTTTTATTTTTTTTCCCATGCTAAAAAGAGCCTTCCGCAAAGACTCGCTCGCTTAACCCGCTCGCTCTTCATTCCGCCTTTCCATACACGTTTGTCCAATTACCGTCGACCGTTCCGTGCTTTTGGATCTTGTCCAGCGCCAAGGCTTATTAGAATCTAATTTGCGTAATTGAAACGTGATTTCAGCCGCGAATGTGCCGAGCGCTCGCTCGGATGATTTCGGATCGCACATCGTGTCACCGTCGCGTATTAATACCGTGCCTACTCCGCATCCTTATTAACGAAAGCATCTCGCAATCTGGATATATATATATATATTTTAAGCCCATTGTTTACCTCATTCATTTTTGAAGCCACGAAAAAGAGAAGGTGTCCGAAGCTGTCCTGTAAAAAAAACTCGATGCTCCATTTTACATTGACATTTTTGTTCCGTGAACGCGCGAAGAAAACATCATTCTTTCTTTCCTATTACGTACTTGGGCAAACAATTTGACCTTTATGTATTCTTCCATTTTCAGACGCTGTCGCGACAAATACTTCGCACGAAAACCGCATAGTGCTACTTTTTAATATGTAATATGCTCGATTACGTGTAATTATAGATAAAATTTAGTCTTTTAATAAATTCTAAAATATTTTTGTGAAAGTGAAATTCATTTCGTAAAAACATTTTTATCCGCTAAAGCGGATAAAAATTTATTCGATACTGTTTCGAGGAAAAGAAAACATTTGACGCGAGTCAACACGTTCGAAATTATTATTTTGGCATGAAACATGCTCGTTAAATGAAAAATTAATAACAATGTAGTTCTAGGAAGCGCATGAGAATGACACGTTTTTCCTTTACGAAATAATTTTATATCCATTGATAATTACTGTGGATCACCTTTATTAAATTATTTTTTAATCTTCCTTAATTATTTTTTAATTATAATATAATTATGAAATCTTAATAGTATATTTGTAGTAAATAATGGGTTCAACTGATAGGGTAACTAGTGAAAGTAAAATTTAAATATTCCGATCGAATGCATGAATATATATTTTTTGTTATATGACCTAAGTATTAGGGAATTTAAACGCGTGATAGTAATTGCTTATGAAGCACTTTTTAATACGTCGTAATTAAACGTGCATTTCTTTCACGTATCTGTTAATCTCAGTGATACTCGATCGAAATAGAATTTAATTTTAGAAAGTGGATTCAAGTCTTCACAGCAATGTGAAAAAAAATACGTTCTCTATATTTCGAGCGATTACATGTGATATTTAAAGAGGCTCATGAAATCGGAGGTTTTCTCCTCGATCGTTTTATTCGGCATAGGTAAGAGACAATGGCTCTTGGTTGGCACTCGAGCGCTTCTTATCGCGATGCTCGTCTTTCGTCAGGTAAGAGACGCGAGCGTTCGTTCAAGGTTTCCGACGTTCGCGTCGATTTACGAAGCAATTACGGTCGAGTCACGTCTTATCGGAGTAGAATACGCAATACCTCGTCGGTCGATTGTTCGAGAGAGCTCGGCAAAGAATCTGCTGAGAAAAATCGTGCGACATAAGTATTCATTTCAGGGGACCACGAGGAGTTCGAGTGACGTAAGCCGATGTTAACAATAGGACCTCTATCAAATTGTCTAATCTCGAGTCATTTCTCTTCAGATAATTTTCCAAGATTTGACCTTTATGGATATCTGCCATTGAGTTCGAGACAGCTAAATCAGCTTCGAGAGCAGCTACCGGATATTTCCGAACGTCGCCCGGTGAAAGTTGTACGCGACATCGGACCTGTTGCAAGGTCGAGTCCGTGCGACGTGGATACGTATTTTGTTATCTTTTCTTGCATTCGGACTTTTGCTGACAGACCCGCGACTCGAGTATGCGGCGGTATGAAGTCTCAGCAAAACAACGCGCTAAGCACAAAATACAATAAATATAATAAAGCACGAAGAAATATATGGAGTGGGAAAGAGAGGATAGTTCCAAAGATGCAAATGATATATCGTTAAATGCTATTTTCATGGATCTTGTCTAAATTTTGTCATCAGTTTGGAGATCACTCTCCTTCGTCCGAGTGATAGTAGAATTTTCGAGCAAGATCTACCGTTGACGGCATCGTGACGCGCCATCGTTGGCAAAGACGACCTCGTCCGCGCCACACCGCGCCGCGCTGCACCGAGGCTAAAGACCCCGACACACCTGTATGCGAGAGAGCTTAGACGACAAATGCGAATGCCAGATACGAGGACAGATTGTCGGGAGTACAGGGCGAACGTATCGAAAGTTCAAGGCAACGTGAGCAACGCGTGCTGTGTGAAATTTGCTCCGCGGCGTTGGAGAAACACATTCTCTGGTTGTAAACATTCTACATTTTATAAATATTTTTATGTCATTTATAGATACGAAAGTATCTGCTTCTTACGGGAAAAGATATATCCCGATAATCAACAAATTTGAAATACAGTAAAAAATGTTTTAAATACGTTTATTTTGTTTAAATTTATATTAATTTGATTATTTTAATTATTTTAAATAAATTAATAAACTTAAGATAGACAGTAATTTCAATATACATTTCAATAAAAGATACATTCTTTATTAAAATGCAACCAATTTATATAATAACATTTTTGGAATTGTTGACTGTTAATGAGATGATACGGGAATGTCGCAGATATACGTCGCGGTTGTGAGAAATGTTTTTATTATACTATTAAGCAAGCACTTCAGTTTGACGATCATCTTCATATGCAATGCTCGTTTATTATCATCTTCCCATAAGAATTCCATTAACTGAAAGCGTTAAGTTCCGGCACGCGTTACTCATTTTCGCGAAAGTAAGGCCGCGATCTCGCATGTAGATAAACGGGAAATACTTACCTGAACTATGAATTTCGATGGTGTCAGGATGCTTTTATGACAAAACTTTATGTACCATTAGTGTGTCCGAGTAGCACCGTAAATATCACATGTGACATCTTAATCGCGTCGCGTATATTATTCGGCATTAATCCTAATCTCGGCGATATATTCTGCGAGACGAATCTCACTGACTTGCGATAATTTGCGAACAAAATGTAAATTTTTAATTACGTAATGTTTCTATTACTCGCCTCTTCTAAAATAACAGTTTATATATAAAACAACTTTTCATAAATTTCTTCTCTCATAAGTCAGCCTGAAATTACAAGTGCCACTTCTCAATTTTTAGAATGTATTTCTCATCTTTTTTCATGGAATTACTTTTGAATCTTTGGGATTTCTTTCAATTGTGCGTTAATTTTTTTGTATTTGTTTAAAAAAAATGACAAATTATATTCTTGACATGTAACGATTTTTCATATTATTACAAATTAAATATGTCGGTATAAATTGAAGTGACGAACGTATATTATAAAATTTATTTTACATTTTCAAAATAACTATTTAATAATTTATTATCAGAGATTAAATCACGTGAAACTAATTAGTATTAATTATAATATTATTAGTAATTAATTAATTGTAATACTAATTAGTATTAATTGTAAGTTGTTGTTTCATAATTGATATAGATAATTGGCTTTCGCATCTTTAACCATGATTGTAGTTTTTTGTTCGCGTATAATCTGTCCGTATAACTTATATTTAACTCGTCTCCTTTTAGAGTTGCGCAAACAAAATTTTAAATGCAAAACATCTGACTACGATTAAGATTGAAAAAGTCTCACTCAGAAACACTTTTTAATTGACTGTTTTAAATCTTATCGAAAGTGATCGCCAAATGGAATTCAGCTATTATAGTAACTTAAATCTCTGAAATAATCTTTTTAAACTTTTATATTACGAGATAGTATTCGAGGTCTTTCTTTAAAAGGGGGAATCGTGAATTTTATGATATACACGAGATATTTCAAGGATTCAAGGTGGTACAGATGTATCAAAAGTTTGCGAGCTTTTAGTCCTTGATATTAGCTCGTTGAAACGTGTCTTAAACAATCTGATATCTGATTTCGTTGAGCGACTCGCCGTGCAAAATCTCGGCAAGATCGCAAGAGCGAAGTCGTACTGTTAGATCATTAAATCTTTAGATCTTTGGAGCAACTCGGGGAGGGGGGGAGGCGTTTCTCACGAGAGGGTTACGCCGTGTTAAAATGTGTTAGATAAACTTCATCTTAGCGAAAAAGGGAGAGGAGAAGGGTTAAGACAGCAGGGTGCGAGGAATCGGCGGGAGCCGGCGAAGGAGAACAGAGAGCAGGGCGGTGAGCGTCGATACGAGAGTGTCTATTTACGAGTTGTCCGGCGCCGTGATGTCCGGAGTAAAAATACACGGCTTAGAGTCCGTACGCCGTGCGCGCGCGCGCGCGAAAGCCGCGCCGCGCCACACAACCCTCTTATAATTCTCAAACGCACGCTAGCGCTCTTTCGGCTCTCGGTAGCTCAACGCCCCTCCAAGCGCCGCCGTTCTCATCCCTTCCACGGCGCTCCTCGCGGCCCGTAACAGCGGCGGTGGGGCGGTGCGGCGCGACTCCGCTCCTCTTATTGGACTGTGGCCAACCGCGTCTCTAACTGAGAGCGCCGGTTACCGATAGAGAGCTGCGCTCATAGAGCTATAGGGTGCAAAGCGCACAAAATTGTGCGTCGTTGCTATACGACGTTGTGCTTCGCTACTCGATATGTTTTTATCCCTGGCGGCTTGTGATAAAATACGATGAAGAAAAGTAAAGAAAGTAAATTTCGCGATTATTACGGTAACAGTACATATAGATTCTGCGAATGTTTAGAGTTTATCACAAAAGTGAATAGTATGAGACACACTATATTACACAAAAAATATATAGAATACATCTAATTTTTTTTCTTCGACTCTAATATATACCAAGTTTGAGAAATATATATGTAGATTCTTAGTTACCGAATACGTAGATACAACTTAAATGTCAATACATTTTTCAAATAAAAAAAATTGAATATGTAAACATTTTTTCTAAAAAAATGTATAATGTATATATTGAATATGTAAACATTTTTTCTAAAAAAATGTATAATGTATATATTGTAAAATATATTGTAAGAAAAACATGGAATTTACTTTTACGATATCTTTCAAACTTTTTCAAAATAGTAACGAATAGTAGAAATCATTATGTATGTCAATATAAACGTCAAGAAGAAACATATTCTTTTTCATAAATAAAATATATTTCCAAGTAATTCTTTGAATAAGGATAAACTGAATAGATAACTAGAATAGATCGTAAACTCGAAGAATCTCGATTTATTTACTTAGGCCATGTATTCTCTTTTATTCTCTTTTATAGCTTTTAAAAATGCTTTATAAGCCTTCTGATTGGCTATATAAGCCATACATTTGGAGGCACTTTTATCGATAAAAGAGAATTTGGAATATCGGCATTAGAAAATTGATTCCCGCAACTTCTGCTTTGCCTAATTACGTACTGTCCAAATAGTTTCGATTTGATTAACAATCGATCGAGCACGTTGAGTCGACGTGGTGTTTACAAACGCATGCCCATTGCAAGGCAGGTACGCGTCACGCCAGGTACGTCTGTCGTCCGGTGTGTAGGTGCAGAAATATAATCGCGCATGACGTCACACGCGCGTGCTGTGCAAAACAGACTTCCTCTCGTTTCTTTACCGTTGTGTCCGAATTGTAGCGCGGTAAATTCGCCGACGACGAAAAGTATTATACTTTATAAGCATATCGTTCTACCAACTTAGACTCGAGTACATCCGATAAAAAATGGTTCATTTTATTTAAACAATAAAACACGAGGAGGAATCATCGACAATACAACATTTGTTTGATTAGGATAAATTGTGTAGATGATAAAAAACCTCGGAGGTAAATAGTCATCTGATTGCGCAAGATTGAACGATCGAAAACTTGCTGATTAAAAAGTATCAGATATTACGCGAACAATTATTAGTAAACTGTTATTAATAATTTATTCATGTAATATTTAAATTTATCTATAGAATATTTATCTGTATACAAATAAGTTTCCAACATTGGTTTGTTTTATTTGAACGATAAAACAGGATCGGGAATACAGAATCCATTTTGATTAGAGATCAATTTATGAAATCTTCGGGTGATCAAAGAACCCTTGAAATAAAAAGTCACTGAACATGACACGTGCAACATCGAATAGAATATTTACTTCTGATAAACGTATTCCTTCTTTCGGAATAAACCTTACTTGAATGAGAATGACTATTCTTTTTAATTGCGCGCTTCTTCTTTATTCATAAATCCGTCTCATTCTGTCATGCGAAAAATGATAATTTCCCTGATAGTTTCCCGTTAATCTTCTTGAAATTAATTCAAAGTGCGGATGACGTTTGTGAACGTTTATCGCGAGCGTTTTCTCTCGCGCGTACAATAAAAAGATCGGCAGAATTAAAAGAAACGGCTTTATTTCGGGCGTTAAAACCTACGCTCTAACCTACGTCGCTTCGTCGCTTCGCTTCGGTCTTTTGAATGGGAATATTTTTAGCACGCGCCTACTATATGTGGATAACTGTACGCGCCGCGCCGCGTATTCAGTTTCCGCGGATCGAGCGGCTTAAGCGAGCTTATTAAAGTGTTCGATCGAAGTGACATCGAAACGGAAGCCAAATTTCGCACAATCACACAATCGACCGATGGAGTCCGAATAAATGTGTTTTCTATGGACCGATCATGCACCGATCATGCACCGATCATTCGTCCGACGCTACGCGTGGATCGGTGCATGATCGGATATTTGAGTTTCGGATCTAGTTTTGTATACCATGACAAGAATACCGTGGAAATGTATGAAAAATGCTTAATAAATATAAATATTATCTATTCTATATGTTGACTTCTTTTTATCTTTCTATCCGAATCGAAGATTACATCATACGAATTATATATCAGTGAAGCAATATCTCTTTGAAGATATCTCTGAGGTATAAGTGATCACCTTCTTTCATTTCATAAACTAAAGGAGATAGATCTAACAAATATAATATTATCCAATAACCAAATAGATTCAAATGAGAGTTTATTAGTAATTGACATGTAATATATTGTCATAATTATAGCCAATCGCTAATGCGAAAATGAAAAGTCAATGCAAAAGTCAAAAGTTGGTCACATCACAAGGTCAAAAAGATAGTAGTCATTTGCGAAAATTCGAATCGATAAAGCTTGTATAATTTGTAACATAATTTTGTTATATTATACATTGCATTCGTTAGGAAAGAATGCTACTAAAACTTTTATTATATAGCAATATTTACATTACTGTGGAAAAATTATGTATGCCTTTCCATTCTTTAACATGAGACATAATTTTTTTCAATGTAGATAAGGATATCACGATAACGTGAAATTATTTAATTTGATATTATATTTATTAAATTTATCTCTTTTTATAAAAGGAAATAAAAGGAAACGAATATTTATACAAGGATATACATATTTAATATTGTGATTGATAACGAAGATTAATTTCATTTGTACAACCTTTTTTAAATCGATATTTTAGTTGATTTAGGTCTCTGTTCTAATAATTTTAATGACAAATAACATTCTTACATCGCACCATATTTATTTAATCTGCCATTCCACATTTATCTATTCATTTGCTTACCTTATTCCATGTTAATAAAATGCTTTGGAAAGAAGTGAACGAATCAACCGGAAGTAATTGAACTTGATAACCATCTATTCAAAACCCGATTAAAGTCTCATTTGTGAACTTTAATCCTTGTCGTTCCTTCAGGTCCGGATTATTTCTAATCTCTCCCTAAGTCTCCTTTAAATGCCTGGTTTTTTTTAACGCCTTATCTCAGTCGCTAATATCAGTCATATTTTTTTATAGTCACATCACACGCACCACGACATGGGAGGACCCGCGGAAAACAGCCGCAGCTGCGAGCGTGGCCGCGGTAGCCGCTGCCGCAGTCGAAAGCAACAAACCCAACTCGCTCGGTCCATTACCTGACGGATGGGAACAGGCACGCACAGCCGAAGGCGAGGTATATTTTATCAATCATCAGAGCCGCACCACCTCCTGGTTCGATCCGCGAATTCGTAAGTATTCAATTGAATCCTTACTTCTCCCAAATCCTGTAAGATAGATACGATACGAGAATAGAATGATTTCATCAACAATTCGAACACATTCTACATCTACATCACACTATTAAATTGACGAAATATCTTTTTTGTTGCTGTTAATGTAGTTTCAAAAATTTGTTTCACTTGAGAGAAATTTTTCTTAACTTATTACGATTGTAAATTACTTTTATAAACACGCCAATTGTTGAATAATTTTCAACGCTTATTTTCTATCTGATTAGTCTAATGGAATAATGTTATTTTTTCAGCCGCGCATCTCCAAAGAACTCCGGCATCTGGCGCGATGTTGCCGCAAAATTGGCTTCAGCAACCAACTGGCGGCCTTCAAAATAACCAGAACGCGGTCTGTCAGCAGAAGCTTCGCCTTTACTCGTTGCACCAGGAACGTGAACGCCTGAAGCAGCGGCAGGCTGAAATCATGCGTCAGGTTGGCATTGTTGTTCATTAATTTCTCAATCGCGTTGCGATCTGGAGACTTGATTGCATAACATTTGTAACTATTCTTGATATCATATACAAGTGCATCTTTTCTATCATTGCAGCAAGAAATGATGCGACTTAGTATCACGGATGCCGCCATAGATCCGTTTGTGTCAGGCATTAACGAACAACACGCGCGCCAGGAGAGCACCGACAGCGGCGTAGGACTCGTTTCTGCATATTCCCTGCCTCATGCCTCAGAAGATTACGTCATCGATGAGAATATGGACGGCACGAGCGGTAAATGCGGCTTATTTGAAATTCTCGATTCTTTCAATTTTTTTGTGCACGATTTTCGAACTTCATCGCCATCATTAAGCTTATCCTACTAAAAGAAATATTGTCCGTTTGCTTTGCTGTGCCATGTGAAGTCATTTTTCGTTTTAAGAATAATTATTTTGCGCGATTATTCCGATTGCAGAAAGGCACTGTGCGTTGAATGATCTTACGAAACGATTATACCGAAGCCATAAATACATAAGTACGTATTTAAAACAATATGATGTTTAGTTTAGTCATACTTTGAATCTGATGAATTTTTGCAGACGGGGGTGCGCCAATGGAGACGCCGGATTTATCGACCTTGAGCGACAACATCGATTCACCAGATGATCTTCTGCCATCGCTTCAGGTAAATTTTTTGACACGCTGAGAAAAGTCGGAAATCTAATTAAAATCAGTCGCATACAATTTTTTGTATCCACAATTGTTTCAGCTGAACGAGGAATTCAGTACTGATATTTTGGACGACGTGCAGTCACTCATAAATCCTAACACGACCAAGCCGGAGAACGTGCTGACTTGGCTATAGGATTAGAAGTGATAGCGGTGATTGCGGTGGAGGTCTGATCAGTCTTTAAAAGGATAGGTATTCAGGTTTTCGAAGTGGAAACTATTCAAATCTACGTAGTCTGCGATGAAGTTAATTGCATCATTGATGCTTCTCATTATTTTTAATATCTCTTTAATCAATGGTGCAATTCCTATTTTTTTTTTTTAATTCTGTAGTGGATTAGACTATACTAGATTATAAGAGTAGATCTAAGTCCCTTCGAACCTAAACACCTATTTCTTTCTTTGTTTCTTCTATTTGGATTTTTATAGAAATATATTGCCACAATAATAATCAGGATACTTTCGAAACATTTTTTTCTCACTTAAATTTTTTGTAATATACGCGACATGAAAAAATAGGAATTAAATCCGGACGTTTTACTTGATAGATAATGATTTTGAACGTTAAGCGATTTTAATATTTCAAAAATATCAAAACTATCTAAACTATATAAACAAAAATATCAAAAAATTTCAACAATCATGTATTCATATATGCGTGCAAATATTCTAAATAATATGTAAATATATAAGTTTTATATTTAAGGAGAGTGTTTAGATAGTTTAATAGTAAAGCGCTTATCTTTTAAAAGATTATTTTGTCACTTTGTATATGTTATAAAAAACTTCAAATAGAAAAATATGTCCATGTAGTAGAAGCAATGAAATCAAAGCAAATTTAATATTTTAATATTTTGTAGTATTGTGGTATGTTTTGAAAGACGAAAATCCAAATAGAAAAATGTTTTTATTTCTTTGTATGTCGTTTGAAGAAAGGAAAAGGAAAGGCAGAAAGAGTGAAGGAGAAAATAAAGGACTATGTTGCGAACTTGATTTATTAATGATCCCATTAATTATTATCAATATATCAAGCCCTTTATTTTCTGCTTCATATCTTTATTCGTTAAATATTATTATATTTTATATATGCAACGAAAATTCTTCTATTCCGTATTCATATTCATACGACTCGGCATAAGATTTTAATTTTGTTAGTATCAAGTGATTATACAATATTCATATCTCTAGCTCGTAATGTTATGATTTTTACACGGTTTTTAAACAATTTAGATATAAAAAGTTAATTTAGAGAATTTATTAATCGATTATAAAAATTTAAACGTTTTAAAACACTTGATAAAAATATTTGACAAAAATATTTCGATATTTTCTAATGCAAATCGATTTGCTTCATATTTTTGCGTGAGGGATTGGTACTATTTATATCTTGAGTGCATGTAATTATGAAAATTGTTATTACAAATGTTATCAATTATAATGAGATTTATTTGCTTTCATTGATTTTTTAATTTATATAATTCTGATATATTACAGATGTTTTTGTATAATTGCATTGATAGTCTGGAAATGTAAATTATCACTGATGAAGTTCTTCATGTTGTTATCTCGAGATTGCTGATCTTCGAAATGATGTAGCCGAGCAATACTAATATGTACTGGACGAAGAGTGAAGAGTTTTTAAGATGAGTTTTTAAATGCTTATATATCAAGCATCGATATGACATACGGAATATGATATACGGAATCATATAATATTCAATGTATGAAGAGAAGGAAGCTGTTTAAAAGTCGCCAATTTTGGGATACATGTATTACAGATCATCCTGAAGAGAACGTTTATGAGCGTTTGTAGTGTAATTTTTTACGAACAATATGCTTAAACACAGAGTGCCTTGTCTTTAATCAATTAATGTGACAATTCATTACTCATCGTTTTTTGCTGCATTAACCGTCCATATGAAATATATAAATGTAGCTATTAAAAGTGAGCAAGACGTTTTAGAACACTGGCTGAATATTTTAGCCGTGAATAAAAAATGAGAATATATATATTTTTTTTATATGTAAAGTCTATACTCTTGTTACAAATTGCAATTATATTGATATTTTTCGAGAAATGCTGTTAGATTGTAAACTTTTCACTTACGTTTTATATATATTATCATACAATTATATATAATAGAGATTGCCAGAACGAGAAGAGAATATCTCTGACATACAGATTTATCTAAATATCTTTTATCTATAAGAAGAATCTTCGTATTTTTCATATTTCTAGCAAAGAGTGCTGGAATAGCGTGGAAAAAATGGCCGGTAACATTGAATTTTTCGTTATCTTTTGTGAATTAATTCTCGGCCTATTTATTACCGGAAATCAAAACATTTTCAATGAAGAAGATAATGCGTATACGCAAATACGAAATTCAAAGCCACATTATTTGGATTTATTTATTACTTAAGAGTAATTCTTAATAAATAAATCCAAATAAAATATATCTTCTTCAAAAAAGTCTTCTGAAACTAATTAAGGATTACATATGGCAGCTTAGAACATATGCAAAGAGGAAATTCATGCGACTATTTCTATTAAGCTACTATCATACTATGCACAATTCATAATTCGCTACTCATATATATTTACTATTCGTGAATAGTAAAAATAGTGAAAATAGTGTAAATTTAATGAGTTTGTACATGTTATTTATGAGTCATGCCAATTTATTGCGAAGTAAAGGTCTAAGTTTGACAAAGGTTAAAGGATCAAATTATTATTATAAATCAAATTATTAATTCATAAATATAATTAATTCTATAAATCTATTTTGTTACTGCGAATTACGAATTATCGCACATAGTTTGGCATTAACTTTAGCAAGTGACAATATTCGTAAATAGACTGACATCGAAAAATCTATGCTTCTCAATACGTGAAGATTGATGCAATCTGACAATAAATATAACATCCATAAACAATGGAAAGAAATACGTAATTTGTTTCTAGCGTTTATGACTATTACGTAGTATTTGTATTTATCTTAACATTCGCACGTTGGCCGCGAATTCGAAATAGTCGCGTGAATTACTCATCTCTTTTGTATATTAAGGACATTGACAATCATGTAAAATTTTTTGTAATATCGACTCTCTCGGTTTTTCCCGTTGTCAGGAAAAATCTCAGAGAACCGAGGAAAATTTACATTTCGTTATTCGCACGCTCCTGCGTTGATATTTATTTCTTTCAACTGGTTGGCCGTGCGAATACCGAATTTTCAACCTCCTGGTTTTTTTTTTCTTTGTAGGTAGTAAAAGAAAAGCGATTGTGTAAATGTTAATTTGACATTTATGTTATTTTGTGTATTTTTCTGCCGAAACTCTGGAAGGCTGAACGTCACACATGTCGTACACGGCGAGAAAACGTGATCTTTCTTATTTTACATATATAAATTTGATCTTCCATGTGCGATTGTATTCGAGACGTTTTTAATACTGTTTTATACCTGATTAAGGATATGTGTTTTGAGTTTTATTCAGTTTTGAGTTTCTCTTTTATTCGCTTCTTTCTATCTCAAAAATATAATTTTATTCAGCTGCTTTTAGTTTTATTTTATTCGAATTTGCCGTGCTTCACGATTTATAGCGACGTCCCTTCCCGATCGGCGTTAAAATTGATAACGTTACTCGATATCACGAACGTCGATCCGACCGACAGTCTTCCAAGAGCGTCATGGAAATCAAGCGCGTTTAATGTATTATTTTAATTACGATTTAACGATTAATATTTACCATAATGTATCTTGCTTTTAGTCTAAACTCAGTGTAGATTACGTTCTGGGGAGCATCGCAACATAAAAATTTACATAAGTGCCTTCGTATCGGTAATGTTTTCAAGATGAGAACATAAATTCCGCAATCTACGTCGATTAAGGTGCGTAGAGTAGATTTTTAAATCGTAATTCCCCGCTTAGGCTGCGCATTTGCGTCTATAATATCTGAGATTATATACAAAAGCAAATAGTTGTTTAATGTCAGTATTTAAATATGCTCATTGGCAAAAAATTGTGACATACATTTTTATATCGATAACAAGTGCCTATAGTAATAATGATAACAATAAATATTATTTACTTACGTATCAACAAATGTATATATTTTTTCACATTTCCCATCTAGTGGTATCAAGTATTCGGATATTTAGATATCAAGATATTCAAGTTTCAACTCGAAAATTCAAAACCGCATTATTTGGATTTATTATTTATTATTTAAGTAATTTTTAATAAATAAATCCTAAATAAAAAAAATATGTCTTTTCTCAAAAAATTCTAAAGCTAATTGTTTTTTACAGCTTACTATTTTTCGACTCTCGTACCTCAAAGGAGAATCGGCGCTCAATATAATCGACGCATTCTGCGAGAGTTTCTTTTCCTTTACGCTCATAGTGATATTATATTCAATATAAGTATGTATGCTTTGCTGAAAATACAAACGACCAGAAATTTCGAAATTTTAATAATTTTTAGACCTGGATGTAAATGTCAATGCGAAACGGCAAATAGTTTAGTCTCTCGTCTGATATTATAAATGTTTGCACCTAAACATCTCGTTAAAACGTCGCCTCTCGAAAGATTCTTATATATTGACTTAATAACTATAAAAAATGTTTATTGGATAAGTGAACAAGATACGATACAATATATCTTGCGATTCACTCGACTTGCACTCAGTGACTGCCAAAATCATACTAAAGACTCACCTCACGCGAGCTCGTTCTTTTTATTTAGAAAGAACACACATAGGCTGCTTTTCAGCAGAAAAAGCAACTTTGCAACTATTGTAAAATTCTTTATATTGTAAAATTCTTTAATATAATTGGTTTATACATTTAGATCCATGAGGAACTAATAGCAAAAACTAATCATATCAAAGATTTTTACACAGTTGCAAAGTTGATTTCTCTGCTGAACGCAGCCATACACACACACACACACACACACACACACACACACACACACACACACACACACACACACACACAAAATTATACAACTTTACGAAATATGTTCTTTGTCTCGCCGCTTTCGACTCTCGATTTCCGTTTACATCAATCGCTTCCGATTTGCACTTAAAACTTTTCCGCACAATTCTCAGTCACTCTCTTACATACATACACACATGATTATATAACTCTCTTATTTGTGTCATCGCTTTCGATATCGCTCTCGATACCGCTTATATCAATCGATTTACACAGATCTTTTCCGTTCAATCCTACGTAACTTAGAGAACTATTTCATTGAAAATGGTGTTGAAAATCTTTCAAAGTGCCCTACGCTTTGACGCGTCACTATGCGCACCAATTTGACGAACTTGGCGCACAATTCATATATTGAAGCTTGCTGTCGCTCAAACTTTTATGAAAATAAGTCCAAATTTCACTTCTCATATCTTCAATTGAGTTTGGATAACATCTAATAGCGAATCTATAATAATAGCGAATCTATTTTTGAAAGATTGCAGATAGTTTTATTTGTTAATTTATCTATCTCTTTATTGTTAAGCTTGCGATGTCTTTATTATTTTTTTAGCATTTTTTTTAGCATTTTTCAGAATCCATAAAGATAGGTAAAGATAGATAGATAAAGATTTTAAGCCGTATAAGTAGTTGTAGCTATTATAAAGGAAAAGGAATCGGACCTTCGTATGACTCAGTAACGATATTTCAGATGATACGTTTTTAAATTCAATTTGCTTCTGCTCCGTCAATTTTTTTCTATTTCTTTTAAAACCTTACGGAAATAATCCTAAATATACATATATATTTTGAGAAAATGAAGTAAAAAAAATGATAAAAAAATTTTTTTTCAAACAATTCTTTCTTTAAGGAGATGCTAAGTCATCTACACATTACCGACAGAATCCATTTTTTTTCGTAAAAACTTTTTTTATTTATTATTTTTATAGATTTGGAAACGTTTTTCCAAAAGTAAAGTAAACATTGTTTCTTATTCATGAATTTTTGAGGCAAGAAATTCGATGATGCTTAAAATTCGCAAGACAAGTCACTACGCTACATGTGTCGATAATACACGGTGTGATGTCATTTTTTGACATTAAAAATATAGAATATCTTATAAAAATATTATTAGTGCAGATAGTTTTATTTGTTAATTTATCTATCTCTTTATTGTTAAGCTTGCGATGTCTTTATTATTTTTTTTAGCATTTTTCAGAATCCATAAAGATAAGTAAAGATAGATAGATAAAGATTTTAAGTCATATAAGTAGCTGTAGCTATTCTAAAGGAAAAGGAATCGGACCTTTATATGACTCAGTAACGATATTTCAGGTGATATTATATCAAATATTATTAGAAAATATCAGACGCAATGAAAAATTACGTGCGCCTGTACGAATATGTCGAACTTCTACTCGATAATACACCATATTTATCTCTATCATGGTTGGCGTCTTTAGAATATTGATTCGTCGGAGATTTATTGATTTCATTTATATGCATTTTAAATCGTTAATGACTTTTTTTAAAGAGAATATATCATATTGCTTTCTCTAAGAAAAAGATTATTTTGTATAAAAGTCGAAGAAAGCAGTACTTGCATATTATATAAGTATTACTTATAAATAAAGAAATAAAACATGTAATATAATAATATATATAAAAATGTCATTATCGGTTTTTTGTACTAAAAAAGGAAAACCAGAAAATAGAGAGGAAATTCGTTCAAAAAATCAAAGTCCCTGCCTAAAATTTGAAAACATGGCAATCATAATCGTAATATGTAAATTTTCTGTGGTATTTAATATTAAATATAATATTTTTATAAAATATTTCATCTTTTTAAACTAAAACGTGATATCACATTGTGTTCCATCAATACATGTAACAACTTGTCTTATGAATGATTGTAATATTATTCCAATTTAAACTCAATTTTTTATGTGCCCCATCATTGTGGCGTAATTTTAAGTATCACCATTGAATTTATCGATTCGTCCGATCCATTGGGTTTCTCTCCTCAAAAATTATAAGAAATGATGTCTATTTTATTTTTCTCGAGCATACCAAAATCAAGCCTTTTCCTAACATCCTTCTTTATGCGTGCGTTATGTACTTGTATGCACAAATGTACATATAAGTACATGTATATGCATACATAAATATATGTATGTGTATATTTCGTGAAGTTCCGTAAAGTACATTTTCGTATCTCCCCATATAACATCAGCTAGATCGGACGAATCGATAAATTCAATGAAGCAATTCGATTTCTGCCAACTGGCTATCATATCGAAGAAAAAAAATAAATCAACAAGAGAATTGCATCGAGCATAAACGAATCTTTTATCGTTCGCCTTACAATTAACACTTTATTTTTCTATATAAAAAGTTGCGTTTTTTATAAATAATATCTAAAATTTTTTTTTCGCGAGAGCCGTACGAGTATGAGAGTGTTACGAACGCGGGTAATCTGTCGTCGGAGGACTACCTCGAATGTAACATTTTTGGGAAAATGGAAAACTTGGGGAAAATGAGAAATTTGGGAAACTCGTTCGAGAAATATGAAAAGTACGAAAAATATGAAAAAAAATCAGAGAAAGAGGACGTTATACTGTCCACAAGAGATTGAGAGAGATTATATTTCGGAGCCCATCTCAAAAAGGGGTAGTCCTTCAGGCCGCGAAAGATTCGGCAGCTGTGTGAAAAGCAACAGCAGAGGCAGATAGACTAGCGGTTTCTTTACAGAGCAAGCGGAGGAGCGGTTTCTTGCTCCTGCAGGTATAAAAAAGGCTTTGCGGAATGACAAATAATCTGGAAAGCCTTTGGAAAAGTTGTGATTATTTCGGTCCGTTTGCTTCGTTTTGCAAAACGGAATTTAAATATGTGCGGAAGTGTACTCCTATGAGAATTTCTTTTTCACAAATTACTCTGATTCTCGAACGAATTGTTGGGATGAGGAGAAAAAAAGTATCGTTCTAACTATATAAAGGAATAAGATCATTTGGCATTAGAAAATATACAAAATTTTGACAATTTAAAATATGTAGAATTGAAATTTAAAGTAAAGGCGTTTTGGAGAAAATCAGTTTTTGCAGAATCGTTATTTTCAATTTACAAAGAAGTCTATTTCGGCTTTATAATTTTTGATTCTGATTTTTACAGAATGTAGGGCACAATGTTGGGCAGACCTGAAGGAATCCTTAAAAAAGATCAAAGGTTGGGAGAAGGGGAGGATTAAAGATCTATAGAATCTTTCTGTCTCTGAAGATTTCATCAATCAAAAAATTAATGATAATATTGTCTTTCAAAAGATCGACATCCGAAGAAAATCTACGGAAGAAGAAATTCTGAAAAAGAAGAAAGGAAAAAGAGAAAAACGAAAGGACGAAGAGAAATCATCAAACGTTAACCTGCTTGATAATCTGCAACAGCAGTTCAGGCTAAAGCAAAGAAACATTCCTGAAGATGACAAGAAAGTTGGAGAAAATTTCGGTGGAAAGGAAGTCGAAACGATAACTAAAAGATACATAAGTTCCTATTCCTATCGAAAGATTGGACAAAATAGTATATGTG
Organism: Pogonomyrmex barbatus; assembly: GCF_055798465.1. Taxonomy (NCBI): domain Eukaryota; kingdom Metazoa; phylum Arthropoda; class Insecta; order Hymenoptera; family Formicidae; genus Pogonomyrmex; species Pogonomyrmex barbatus. The sequence goes on from NW_028297098.1 coordinate 15,468,350, forward strand.
TGTGTGCACGTATGTATTTAAATATATATATAAAAACAATTGACAAAAAAATGTTCATATATATATATATATATATATATATATATATATATATATATATGTTCATATATATGTATCATGTACATATGTATCATATGTATCATATATAATGTTTATATATATATATATATATATATATATATATGAACATTTTTTTGTCGAAATTCATCTCTTCAACATTTTTTTAAGCTTAGAAGGATTTCGAAAGAGTTTTTCGAAGATTAGTATGAATAGCTACATTTTCAAACAACTTTTTTCACGTATTTTTTGCTAATAAGAATCCATCATATTTTAGTATTGGTCGCATTTTTTTAAATCCGCGTCTTTAGAAAGAATACAAAAGTAAAGGGACAAAATATGCTATAATCCTGAAAGTAAAATTATAGGACGAAATATACGAATGTGAAAGTAAATTTAGGGTCAATCCTACTGAAAAAATTACTAAGCGAAATTTACAATCTTCTTTTGTTGAAAAAGTGCTTCGCCATAAGAAATATTAAATTGTTTTAATATGGAAATTTTTTGCTCGTATACAAAACCTATAACCTACTAACCTAGGAGAAATTCCTTTTATAGATGGATCTTTTATACGTTTATACGTTTCTTATGGTATTAAAAAAAAGATATGTTGGATATCAGTAATCAAATAAATTATCTAAAATGTAATAAACAAAGTGTTTTTATATTGACTATATTCTTTCTTTTTGACTTGTTTGACTTTTTTAATTTATCAGTAAGGCCATTTATGTGGGCCATTTATAGGCTTTTTTATTTATTAGCAAGGCAACTGAAAGCAAATATAGATTTTGATAAAAATAATTTATTTCGTACATTTTTCTTGTTTTGTTTCCTTCATCTTCATTTAATAATCATAAAAGAGCCTGCAAGTCATACAAAGTAAGATAAACATATGTAATTATCGTAATACTTATTTTTTTATTTTTACTCTCTTCGATAATAATATTCTCGTGCCAGAAAAATAATATGAAAAGTAAGCGGATAAGTAGGAATGGTGCACAAATAAAGACATGCAGAGAGAGAGAGAGAGAGAGAGAGAGAGAGAGAGAGAGAGAGAGAGAGAGAGAGAGAGAAGCATTAATACTATCATTTTCCCCATGGTTGTGCAGGTACCTGCACTTGTTCCTCGATTTGACGTAGGGTGCTTAGGCGCTTATAAAAAGTCGATGATGAAAAAACGGTACTTGACACTCTCTCTTTCTATGAACAGGGCCGTGCCTAATGCGAACGAGACGTGAGAGAAAAAAAACTCCCCTTCTCTCAACAGGTTGATACCCATTGTACTGTGGCTGGTAATACGAGCTCGCGAGCGCACATATAAAAAAAATTAAAATCCCCTTCACCGTTCAACAGGTTGGCACCCGTTCGAAAAGGGAACCGGGTTCATTCAGAGTTACCCTTCCGTCATTTTAAATCGCATCATACTGTGTACTACGCGTGTTCTATAAATATTTTATCGATGTTTAATACGAACCAATAATAATTGTTACCAATTATTTTATATTACGACCAATAAACAATGTGATGTAAAAGGAAAAACTAATTTAATGTATTTATTAAACCTTCTTTTTTTCTTTCTTTTTTTCATAGGGCAAAATCTTATTCAGAATAAAATAAGAATGGTATTATTATATTGTATTAATGATTTTTCTAAGTGTCAATTATTATTATCTTTCTGTCGTCATAGACTATTCATTTATTATTATTTGTATGTATTATAATTTGATAGAATAGTATTATGTCAAATATAAAAGGAACCGAAGCTTAAATATACCGGATAATTGATTTTGCCGTGAAAAGTCCTCAAAAACATTCTAAAATTGCAATTGTTGTACTTTTTTCTTTCTTTTCGCTTCTTTGCTTTTCTTCTCATTTTTTTTTTTCATTTCTTTATATTCTTTTTTATATTTTCTTTATATTTCTTTCTTTTTTCTTAAATCATTTTAATAATTATGTAGGACTGGAGATGATACGCCTAACTATTTTCAAATTTATGTTTGACCATTGTTCTGCTTTTTATACCGTATTCTGCTTTTTTTTATAGGTCCTCATCAGTTGGCGAAACTTTCAAAAGAATCTATCCTTAAAAGAATATTCCTAATGGTATAAAAGGTACGTGCAAAATATGTGCATTTTTGTAATTATAATTGAAATGTGAAATGAAAAAAATCTAGGGAACATTAAGATGTTTTAAAATGTCATTGTACGAGTTAAAAACGTGCTAAGGATATCTTCAAGATATTTTTAAGGCAAGCATATTTTTTGACGAGATACATAATATACGGAATAAGGTGTAAGGTTTAGAAATTAACCGATTATATTTGTGTGTTTTTCTTTTCATCTAATTCTATGGACATTCCTTAAAGACCTTTTTTTAAGCATGCTCATGCATCATGTCTAGTGAGCGCGTGCCGTATGTCACCCTCAACTTTCAGTCTTCTTAAGAGAAACTTTATCGTTCGCGGTTTCGTATTCTTGCCCCATTTCTCTCTCGCTCTCTCTCTTTCCCTCTCTCTCTCTCTCTCTCTCTCTCTCTCTCTCTCTCTATCTCATCCACCCAAATGATTCTAATATACGTTCGCGAGTTCACACTATTCCATAAATAGAATAAGGTAGCATACAGCTGAGGCGGAAATTTCTATCTTTTTCTCTCTTTCCCGGCACGTGCTTTCGGTATTGCCATATGTCGATGCTCGACAGACGGTGAAAAAAGGAAAGAGAAGGCGGAGATCAAGAAAATGAGGGATGAAAAAGCCGATGGCGAGGAAAAAAAAATTTCTTTACTCACGTCGGTTTGAAAAGCGGTCAGAATTAATGCGTATGTGTTGGTCACCTAGACCCACCCTGTCCTTCCTCTCTCCCTACTTTTCTCCATCATGCACGTTTATAAGAATAGAAGTGCAGCGGTCTCCGTTTATCCCCAAATCTCCCTCGGGAATCGATACCAAAAAAAAAAAAAAAAAAAAAAAAGAAGAAGATTTTATAAATGAAAACGATCGTACGTGGCGATCCGTGAAGCTTGTGGATCCGATTATACAAGAAATATGCAAGTGCGATCGAGAACATTGAGATTTTATTTGCAGCAAAAACTCTTGCCGTTTTAATACAGAAGATCACGGTGCGTTTGCTGCGCATGGACGTGCGGAACAAATAAAAAATTGTATAAAAATACGAGCGAAAAGCTTAAGATTAAAGTACGAGAATAAAATAAAATAACATATGTGAGAGGAAGAAGAAGAGTGACAAAGAGATACACCTCATTATTAACCCTCCGTGATCATTATTATTGTGCACGTTTGTGGCAGGGGTGGCGACAGGACCACGATAGGGGAAGAGATTAAATTGGAGATATTTTCTCGGATCGAAAATGCGATTTTTCCCGGTTTCTCATCGTTCTTACTGTGTGATCGTGAAACTTTGTAGTTTTGAAACGCTGCGAGTTCGTTCGTTTCCCGAAAAATCTGTTCTCTTCGGCTAACGTCCATTGAGATCGGGGTGGACAATGGACACATACACGTGAACCTATAAATCTCGCATTGTGCTGCCACTAATATTTAGCAGTCCACATATTAACCTAGGGGTGAGAGGTCATGCACCCGGCCATTGTCCAATGTCTGACCCCTCTCGTAGCTGACCACCGATTTCTTATTTACGAATACGCGATTCGTTCATGACCGATCTTACATGGCACGATGCAGAATTTGAAATTTGTGATTCGTTTGACCGAATAAATCTTTGAACATTCTGCAAATCTTGTGTGAAAGAAAAAAGTTATGGACGTTACATGAAACGTTAATAAAAGTTTGAATCAAAGGATCTGTTTATTCTGACCATTTTATATGAAACTAAAATTAATTCTTCCTTTGTAATAAATCTTGTAATAAATCTTTTTTATATGTTAAATTATAATCCCTTCTAGGAAAGAAACGATTTTGCTGGAGGAATTAAAAATTTGGCTCGATACAGCATCGATCGGAAAATAATTTTGTTGGACTCAAAATAATTACATGTTATTTAAATATGATAATACTGCCAAAATTTTGTATATTCTAGCAACCAATTTGAACGTTATACATAATAATTTTAAAGGATTAAGAAAATTATTTTATGTATTTGGCCAATTTATCATGTTTAAACGTCGTATATAATAATTTTCCATGGTCCATCCGATCATTTATAATATCTGATCATTTAGATCTGAAATTTATAGAAATTTGACAGCAAAACTATTTCCTCCATAGACGATGCCCGGTTCTATTATGTCCAAGAAATCTTGCTTTTTTTTGAAAGAAACTTAAGTAAAGAGTGAGAAAACGAAACTTAGTAAAGAGTGAGAGAGACATGATGAGGAATGGGCAAGAAAAACGAATGAATGGCCCAGAAATATTGGGAAAATCAGGGATCAATTCCGGAAAATCCAAAATCTGGACATTAACCTGGTTAAACGTGCGGTGGCTTGACCGATTGTCATGTACGTTAGAAATCGCGATACTTTTATTCTAATAAAAAAAAATACAGTGAAATAAGCAAAAGAAAAAAGCATTTAGATATAAAATTTAATTGAATAAACAAGTGTTAACAATTACGGATATCAAGTGTTAGGAGTATAATTAAGAAAGCCACTTTTTATTAGATCAAGTATGTGTCCGTGTGTGTGTCATGCGCGCGCGCATGTGTGTGTGTGTGTGTGTGTGTGTGTGTGTGTGTGTGTGTGTATAAAATGTACAATCCAGAATGAAATAAAATTTTTTTATAAACCTGTTGCATCCAATACACCAAGTGACTTTCAACACCGCGGATTTCCTTTCCCTTTTTTTTCTCGCTTTTTTTCCCTTACGGCTCTTTCGGCTGTTTGTCGATTTTATAGGGTTCCTTGCTCGCGCTTCGATAATCCAGGACTGTCCGCGTGTGCGTTTATTATGTATGAACGAGGCTGTTCGCGGCACGCGCTCGCATGAAAAGCACAGACGAAGGTATTCCCCTTCCGTCTTTTCCTATGGATAAAAAGCCAGGGGAAGAAAGGAAAAAAATGGCGGAGGGCTGGGAAAGGCGAGGGGATCGAAAAGAAACACGCAGAATTGTGGGTTCAACGACTGAATTCAGCCTCTGAATATCGAGAGCTCTTCAATACGCAGGATGCTGCTACGAAAAGCAGATGAAGGATAGTAAGAGGGCTGGAGAGCAGGGGGAGGCATAGCACAAGCCAGCGGGCGAGGGAGCGGATACAAAAAAAATCCGAACCGCCGAAAAACTGACCACCAAATTGTCACTTACTTTGAGATCACATTTTCTTCTTGGTACGTATTTTCTATGTTTTATAATAACTCTTTCCGTTTCTGTATATATCGCACTGTAAATCTCTCGTGCATTAGACAGAATAAAAGAACGTGATGACACATCTCAAAATGATGTGTAATGATTGCAAAATGTTTCATTGACAACTTGATGTTATTTGATCATTATTATGACTTTCTATTCCGTTTGGCTTATTTCGACGATAAGTAAGTTTTTAGCAAAAGCTAATAAATTACGGAGCGGTGATTTTTTTTTTACCGTAAGTCAAAGTTTAATTTGTATCATTATTAAATACAAAATTATAAAAAATATTTTTGTATAATATTTTTGTATGATATATCATATCATTATTTTCTTTCAAGTCTTTTCTTGTAGAATAAGTTATAATTCACGTTTGTAATAATTTACATATCTTATTTTGATTAAGGCTAATATAATTGTTACGGCTTGAATCTCTCTCTTTCTCTCTCTCTCTCTTTCTCTCTCTCTTAAAATAGAACATCAAATAAATGTCGAACATATAACGTTTCATTTTTCATAATAAGCCCTTATTAAAGCCTGCTATAATTTTAAGGGGAGACTAGTGGTAAGATTGGTCCACGTTAAAAACTCACGTGGAAAAACGTTGGCATTTTCGTGTTAGCAGATGAACCATGAGTGACCCACGAGTGTGGGTCAGCTGTCAGTTGTTTGTCCTTCTAGAGAGGGGGGCGCCATTTGCGGGTGCAGGCTGTAACGCTAAGAATCAGTTGCTCTAACCCCCCCTCTCCCCCCTGAAAAATAGCTATCGCTTTCTTTGGACTCGGACGAATTTTCCGTTTGCTACAATCGCAAACTCGCGTAGCTCACGGGAATTGAGATCGCGGATTCTCGCAACATTCTCTACAAAGATTTAGATTACATTTTTACTAGGCTATATTGAATTGGAACTGGAAATAATCATTGCTATCAATCAATTTCTAACGATCATATAATTGTTACCCTCACTATGATTAGCAATTGTATAGGTGTTGTTTCCAGAGTGCTGTGGTTTTCATAACTTTTTTGTGCTATGAATAGAAAAATAAGATTACTATTCTGTTACGGTAATTTTAATTTTTTCTCCATAAATATGAAGAATTTTCTTCATATTTTTCTTTAGAAATATTCTCTTGAAATGCGGTTTGTAAAAAATAACTTTTATTGCTCTTGACATCCGAAAAATAACTTTATTCCTTTTTTGCCTACATTCATTTTTTGCCTTTTTTTTGAAACCTGCCATTCTATCAAGTGTTTAAGACTAGATATGAATATAACTAAAAATATTTAATTGTAAGCAGTATTGCATCACACTAATTATCTTTGTATAATGAATGTGTGTATGTTGATACAACTTATTTACTTTTAAGCAGTTATATTGACTTTGTTTCGATTTTGTTATTATGAATGTGCGTAGCAAAACTGCATTGCAACCATCACACGCGTGAAACCATCACACCTTATTCTATTATTCTATTATTACCTTCTATTATTTGAAAGTATGATCAAATGATTCTGAAAATGTAATTGCAAGTTTAGGAAGTTTTGATGGCATATAGCATATATGTTTTTTTCGTGCCTCTCTAAGCCTCTCTAAGTAATGATGAATTTAATTGTATAATGTGAAAATGTGTATGAAGATTTATTGTATTTTTATTTGTATGTAATATTCCGTAACTTGCGACTTTAATTTGAACAACCGGTTCTCGAAGTTATACAGAAATAAAAGTTTTAATACCAAAATAAGGCTAAAAAATTAACGAATTGGAAAGCTCAAATTCGTATATTCAGAACAAATGTTTCACGAGAATTCTAAATATTACAATTAAAATCACTAGTTCTAAAATTTAGTTCTAAAATCACATTTAGTCAATATTACTATTTTCTGTATTCGCTAGAAAATTGTGTGTCATATCTAGAATTAATCTATGCAGCAGTATCTGATAATATATACAAAAAAATTTAGATCTCATAATCAAATCGCACAGCTACCTTCATAAGAGATGTGAGTGGCTGTTATCTAATCGAGCGCCACAAAGAAATCTTTTTTTTATATTTGAAAAATTGCTCATATATGAATTTTATCGCGTGTATGTTTTTTATCTAATCAGTATCATCTATATCTATATTGATTAGATAAAAGCCGTATATGATATCGCAGAGCTTGCTAATTTTTCATATCTAGTTAATTTTTATGTCTGCGAGATTATTTTTTTTATGTAGAAGAAGACTCAGGTATAGAAATTTATGTTGAAACCGACCGACAATAGATGAGACAACATATTGGAAAGCTTAAATATCTGTCCTTTTAAATTTATTCAACGGAGAAACGAACACGAAGACTTTTTAAGAAACACGATTTTGCATTAGATATGATTAAAGAAGCTATCATTCACACCATACATTAATATAATTTATGATTTTTATTTGAAATTTTATGTAAATTTATGTAAATTTTATTGATAGAAAAACTCAATAAAATTTAACATGGAATTTTTGTCAAGTAATCTTGTATGAGGAATTTTATTTGCACGTTCATGCTTCCGAAATTACGAGCAGTATTCATAGTCAGTTTTATATTTAACATCGTCTTAAGATAATATTTTAACCAATAATTTAATAAGATAATCGTATAAGCTTACTTAAGACGAACTTAAATATAAGAACGGACTATGAATGTCGGCCTACGACTTTATCGCTTACTTCATTCTCATGTTCCTCTATACCTGTCTCTGTCTACATTATAATTCTGAATTTTATATTAAAAATACCCTAATTATTGATTATCTTTTCTCTGCATCATTCTTTTCTCTTCATCGTCAAATTATGAGCTGCTTTCTCCTTCTTGTTGTCAAATGTTACGAACCTAAGAAAGGGATCAAGGCTAAAAAGGTAAAGCACGTTCACAGTAGGGGGTCCGCCATATTCATTTCGCAGGTCGTATTTCGAATTAAAACTTTCTTCAGTATAATATTTTGCAATATTACAAATGCATTTTTGAGATCTGTCAAGTAGGAAATGCGCGAATATTATATTGCCAAAGTACTGAGACACTGAGACAATGTAAATACAATATAATCTTAAACGAACATATTTGGCTGCGTCCGATTTTGCACCACATTTCAAAATTAATGCTCAGATCGAACATCTCGTGATTTAATATCATTTTGCCAGCTCGCATCTCAGATTTATAATGCCATCAATCTGATGATGGCAATTAATCTGCTAAATACTGTTGAATATAGTTTACATTAATGACATCAGATATTTATAAAAGGTAATATATAATATTTATTTTGTATTTTTAACTTGTGCATCTTGCTACGATCAATAAATAATTTTATTTTTATTTTTTTTTTTGAACGACACTTATTAAACTTGCTTATTTATCGGCCTTATTTATACTTTATTTATTTATTCTATATAAGATACAATAAATATCAATAGATTGTTATTTTTATAATAGAAAATAATAAGATAATAAGTAGCATCAAGAGACAATATCTTTGTGTTTAATAATTTTATTTTTTTGTCAAATTTATATTTTATAACAATTGCTTATATCGCGAATCACATGTCATTATTATTACGTACATTATTATTAACATACATCCAACGCAGCAGCTCAAAGTTACATTAATAAATTGATAATAAAATTTGGAAATTGATTATTAACCCTTGTTTCATTAAATGTCGAATGTATATTTACCTATTTTTTAAATTGTTGTGCGTAATTTATAACGTAATAAATATATTGTAAAAAAAAAAATAAAAGAAGACTGATAAATAACTATATTTCTACATAAAAATATATAAATAAAACTATTGAAATTTAATAAAATATTTGGTTTTTTTTTAATAAATGTTTTTAAGGTATTTCAGAAACATTTCTTATGGACCGGACATTTTGTCGCATGGATCGGACATTTTGTCGCAATCTTCTAAAGATGTCTCAGAGATACAACGCGACATAATTGTGACGCTTTCAATATTACGTTTCTGCAATGAAATCTTTTTTCTTGTTATTGAGACATGTATAGAATCATATTGTAGAAAAAGTCGTACTATTTATCTTATCTTCAACAAATAAAAATATACTGTATTACTGTGTATTTTTTTTTATAATCTATATATTTATAATCTCTATTTTTAAATTTTATTATTATTAACCTCCCAAGTGACATATATTAATTGAAAAACCATTAGCCATGTATGACTAACCGATATTTAGCCATGAAAATATTCTGTCAACTAATAGTATTGTTTGGACTTTATTTCGGAAAAGTTAAAAAATGGATGCTGTAAAAATGGATGGTGTTAAGGAAATGCTGCTCTCTGGTGTCAAAATCAGAAAAATTTCTCTGTTGATGAAAACGTTGACGCGAACGTTTTTTAAAATTTACCTACTTAAGTTACATTCCAAAACTCCCTCTCTAGGAAAAAATTTTACTCAATGTAGTATAGTATGTGTTATGTGTACTATATATTTCGGAAAGAACGTTTTGAAATGTAGCCTTGGAATTAGTATTATGATATCTCCGTTTATAAGAGAGAAAGTATGAAGAGAAAAACTGAAAACACTTTTTCTATACAAGATATCTTATTTTAATGCAAATAGTGGAATGTCAAAAACGAAGTAACTGATAAAAAATGATTTAAACACAAGTTATAGAATTTTGAGAGGGCCATATGATTATAATATTAATTTATTTGCAAACTTCGTAAATGTTATATTGCTAGTATATCTAGAATATATTATTATAAATATATAACCATTGTAATATATTTGCAATATAACTCTACAAATCACAGCATAATATTACACGAGTATCATGAATGCCACAATGTAATATTATGTGTATAAATAAATATTGTAATATGGTTCTGTCAACAATTTTGAATGTATCATTTATATATCGTGCATATTTCAAATACATATTACTGTACATAACATAGAAAAATATGTAAACATTTATATATAAAAATGAAATTACTTAATTGTATATCTACGGTTGAATTGTACTTTCGTTTTTAATTAAATAATTCAAGATTCTAGATATACACATTATAGGGATAATAATCGTATCACCTCTCGTGGGCAGATAGAGTCGATTAAATTGAGTAGAAAAGTTCTTTGTTATTACGAAATTCAAAATAATTGATGAGATATTAATTTGTGGTGATTTGTGAATGACTTGGTGTTTGAATAGACAGCCCAGGCTATAACTTTATGGGCGTTTTCACAGTTGTTAAACACGCGGTAAGATGTTTGGAGAGTTAAGTACTGTAAACAAATTTCATTTGTAATTATTTGTAAATCTCCACCTCTTTCTAGTAACCTCTACGAGTATGCGTAATGCTGTGTTCCATTCGTGCGAGAACATTTGCTCCGATTTGTACAAATTTATAACTCATTAATTATTGCAAAAATTTCGTAATGATAGATTACAAGATCAATTAGTTCAACAGGTGTCTTAATTTGTAATATTGCAAGTAACTCATGAATTTATTTCTTCAACGTTTTGCTTTTTAATTCAATATTTAAATTTTTTTATGTCTACTATTTTTTTTTTAATTTATATAATACTTGAAGAATATAATGATATGACAAATATGTTTCTCGTCGAGCTAAGAAATCACATTTATTTAGCTAATTAATAATAATAATAATAATAATACCTTAGTTATTTACTATTCAATTATTTATACTATTCAGTTTAAATGGAAAATATATTTAATACCTGGAGCAAAATGTGAATAACAAAATAAAAAAAAAAGCAGTTCGCCAAACATTAAACATTTTACGAACAACGGAATAAACGAAAGTAGCATTCATTAATCTTTTAGATCAAGAATATCACGTATAATAGTGTTAAGGAAAAAAGAAAATCTTTGGAAAGAAATATTTGCATACATCGTAAATTTTAAATAGGTCTTAAATCTTTTTAGCATATGTATCTACGAGGAAGATTAATGACGGTCACATAGAAATTTAGAAAACAATAAAAAAATTGACTTAAAATATTCATGAAATGAAAAAAATTCTTCTAGCTATTTTATCTTTGCGCCATTGTAACTTTACACTTGTCATGTAAAAGAGACGTAACGAGAAACAACAAAAGAAAAAAAGACACAGCATGTTGCTATATTTCTATACTTGTAAAAATTTCACTTAATTTCACTTAGTTAAATCTTAGTCTCTGAAACATTTTTTTTAATGATAATAGTTGTAGAATGCAACTTAATTTCTTAATAAATTATATATCATTATTATAATAGTCATATATTAATAAATCATATTTTATTATCATAGATTTTGTAATCATATATTTACCACTATCATGATGATGTATATATTCTGATATAATAATAACGCTAATAATATGATTCTTCATTATTATTTTCAAAAACAATCAGTTTTGTTACTTAAAATAAGGAATTGCTAATCGCAAAGGCAACATACTTATATTTGAAGAAAGACTCAATAATAGCTAGAAGGTGATGAAGTATTTAATGTGCGTTTATTTGCGTTATGCGAGACCTTTAATAAAAATTATTTATGAATTGGAAGTTAACATTAAATTAAAAAATTAAGAAATATATTTTAATATTTCTATAAATTAAATGTGTGTAACATATTTGTTTATATAAAATTAATTTCTTTAAAATTAGCATGTAAGGAAAAGTTTAGTAAATTATAATTATTAATTAAGAGACAGAGGATTATAGTGAGAGAGAAAGAGAGAGAGAGAGAGAGAGAGAGAGAGAGAGAAGAAGTGGAAAATTCTTGATATACTTTTCTTTTTAGATAAAATATAAATCTGAATATTTTTGTCATACAATGTATATTTTTGTATTAAGAAAAAAAAATATATACAGAGCGATATAAAATTAGGTGATAAAATTTAGTGATAAAATTTAATGATATAAAGTATATTCTAATGATTTTATATTTAACAAAACGCTATGTTAATAAATATTTGTTGTATAATATTAAAAAGAAATCTAGAAAACACTATTGAATTGCACATAAAAATTTGGAAAATTTTAAATTATATTATTTGAAAAAAAATAAAAATATTTTACTCCAAATATTTTATTAAACAATTTCTTTATCAGTTTTTTGGTTTCATTAAAATTTTTTTCTTGTATGTTAACTATTTTTAAAGTAACAATATAATAAAAAAAGAAACAAATGTAATCATGGAAATAAAATAATCTAAATTATGTGATTTTCTAACAATTGTGTTCACGTAACGTTCACGGACCATTTTATTGCCGTTGTGACGCTTATAAAAAAATCTTTATAAAAAGTAAAACGAGATTTTATGTTTATTTTTAGAAAAGGGATCTACTTCAAACTATAAAATTGTTACGGTTCTTTTAGTGCCAAAAAAAAGGGGGGTAAAATACTTTTGGGTGCCGCAAGAAACAAAAAAACGAATAAAACATATATACAAAATCCGCATTGCATTGTAAATTGCATTTTTTGAGTTAAATATATATAAGGGAAGGATTTAACTGGTCATCACTCAACTTTCTCGATTGTACAAATAAAAGGATGAAATATTTGTTGTCTGATTTAATGTGGGCATGAATAGAATATTTTTGCTGTTTTTAATGACGGAGAAAAATTTGTCTCACGCACACAGAAAATAGTTATATGATTTTGAGAAGGAAATATTATAATTAATAAAATATAAAACTATATTTTATTCATTATATTCACTATATTCAGTATAAAACTATATTTAACTATACATTTAAAACTATATTTAACTCTAGTATAAAATTATATTTAACTTTAGTATAAAAACTATAAAACTATATTTTATTAACTATACCTAGTATAAAATTATATTTTTCAAAATTTTTAAATAAAATTTATTTTTAAAATAAAACTTCATTACGGTACATTAATTGATATAGTTTTCCTTTTTGTACAGAAAATTATTATAAAATTACTCTTAGAAATTGCTAGTTAAAAAGTTTCATATTTTATTTTGACATAAAGTATAAGATAAGATTATATTTTTTTATAGTCACATATATTTGTGCGGAATAATGAGAAATCATATGAAGAAAAAACAATGTTAACAAAAAATATGCAACAAAAATATTTTGCAAATTGTGCAAATTTTCTTTTTAAAGTAATTACATGTGTTTTCTACAACAATGGATTTATCTTATTAGTGCATAAATGTATATAATACATACATACATAAATGATGCTAGAACGCAAAATAATATCCACATTTATACTTATACATCGTATATATAAATATAATGTGTTAAAAATTTCTTTCTCACAATATATGTGATGTCTAGATTATGGTAATTTCTATTTCCGAAAAAGCTCCCGTTTTAAAATATCATGTTTTAATAGGAGTTTCTGCCTTCTTTTCAGCATTAGGGAAAGGGTGCGAGCTGTCTACTTTAGAAAGAAAACAGATTGCGCTTGCCGAAAAAAGAATGTTCAAATAATAGCATGGTACACAAATTGTGGGTTTGATACTTCTTCGAAATTAAATTGAAATTAATTAAAAAATATCTTAATCATAATCACATAATAATTTTTGGATTAAAATTTCCTAATTTATATTTACTAAAAAATATCTCTAAATAAAAAAATATCTCTAAATTTTAAACATTCTTGTCAATTTACTCTTTTACTCGCTTTACTTTTTATTGCAATTCAATTATTTCTCGTTTTATAAGAAACAGGTACGGTTTTTATGTGTTTTCGGAGAAAACGGAAAGAAAACGGTAAAAACATCTACTACTACTTATAAATGCAAAAAACCCTTGACTCCAGCAGTAGACAGTTACCTAACAGTACCATGAGTACTATAAGCTAACGGATTTTTCAATCTAATAGGTCAGAAGGAAATTTTTAGGGAAGCAAGAGATCTGAAAAACTAGAAAAGATCGCTTGAAAAAGCTATTGGTTTGAGAGTGGGGAATAGGGGCTGCGATGAAATTCAACAGTTCTGCGATTGGGCAGAACTTGATTCGGTAGAGAGGGTAACTGCCCCTACAATATATGAAGTTGATTCCTATATGTCAGTAGTCTTAGTTCGGATATCGTATGCTCATCGTATATATTTCGCTTTTTCTCGTTCGAAACATAAATCGAAATTAAAACATGTGTTAGATTTTTAATTTAGAACTTATTCTCGGATCGAACATCTCCATATTTTTATCCGGGACAGTTCGCGTTTCTTTATATAAAAAAAAGTACCTCTAGAAATACGTCTGTCATTGCAAATTTGCAATCGTAGATCTATTAAGAATTTAGGGACCATTATCCCTAGTTATGGTCGTTAATAAAATTTATAATACGCAGAAAATAAATATTCCGAAGGGAAATCTTTGGAATAGAACGATATATATAGTGGTATATAGTAATACGCGACTTTGTCAGCATTGAATAATTTTTCAAATTCGATACTCTTTTCAAGTGTGTCAAAAATGCGTCCAACAGAGTATGCAATATGAAGATAAATCGAAGGAAAAACTATTCTAATGGAGTATTTGAAAACGACGAAGTTCTGCTAAATATTAACAAATTCACAAAAATAAGGTACTTAAAAACGCTACATTTTATTACTTTGATTAAATTTTAACCAAGACAGTTATTTTTATATTAATTTTACTTAATTAGCGCTGAAGAAAAAATTTGATATTTGTTTCCTTTTATCTGTTTTATTTTTTTAACTTATAGATATTAATTTACTATACTGATAAAATATTGTCAACTTTTTTTATTATATAGCGGAATAAAATATATATTATGCAAACAAAATATATTAAAAATAATATATATCAATAATTTATTAAAAACTTTACTTTTAATAGGAAATTTGTCGATAAATAATATTTATCTATATTATCTACGTTAACTATAAAATCAATAAAAAGTTTCATCAAACTTTTTTGTATTTTTTGTTTTTCGCCGGTCAATTTTTGATTGGTCGATTTATGTTTTCGGCCATGCTTTTGCTAATATTAAAATGATATTTATTTTAATTATTTTTTTATAAAGATTTATGAAAATGTTTTTCGTTATTAATTAAAAAATCATATTATTGTTAACCAAGATTTTTTATTTAATGTCGCACATTTAATATTTTATAATTAAAGACATCACGTTATATTAATTTCAATCATTTGATTTCTCAGTAGTTTTTCTTCACCAAGTTCTTCCGCGTTATTTCTATTCTATCCTGTAATGTTTGTCGATTGAAATTTCCAGTGTACGTCGCTTTGTCGTTTTCTATTTATTATTATGATCTTGGCGTATGTCTCGTGTGGAATTTCGAAATATCACCAACATTGTTTTGACCTTTCGAGAATAATGATTATTATTTGTTCGGAATTTCAAAGGAAGCCAGAAAACGGTTATTGAAATCATTAAATAGATTGAGAAAAATGTTTATTGTATTTATAAGTGTTAAATTCATTTATTTGTTATAAAAATTTACTTTTTTCTTTTACTTCTTTGTTCTAATGCTCTCAAAATATATTTTTTAAATAAATGATGATATATATCAGACGAACAATCTTTAATTCATGAAATCAAACTTAAGTCTAATTCATTATCGAGAGAATCGTCGGAATAATAATAATAAATTGTAAATAATTAATTGTGGAAAATATTAAAAAATATTGAGTATTAAAACGTTAAATAATACTGAATTTTTAATCAGCGATTTGAAAAATTTCTAAGATTAAAAAATGTATAAATCTATAATTTTTAATATCATATATATATATATATATATATATATATATAATTAACTTTTGCAAAATAATAAATTCCGCATTTAAAAATCTTGTTAATCTCAATTTATATAATTTATATATTTTTATCTTAATAACTTATAACTTTAACAATATCTAATTCTACATGGGTTTGATAAATTATATTTCATATAATAAATTATGTTACAAATATCAAATTTTATTATTTTAATCTTTAATTTTAATACAAATAAAGTGTGCAGATTGAAATTATGTATTAGTATAAAAAGGTGAGCAAAAATAACTATCCTTCTTTTTAAAATCATGGAACTCTGTCCCGTGAGAGTTTCTTTATATAGCCATAAATCTTGAACAAATTGATGGTATTTTCACACTTCTCTTAAAAAACTAATTTCAAATATCTTTCATTTGAATACCGAAAAAGAGAAATATTCAAAAAGAAGTCAGTTCTTATTTACAACCAATATGACAGTGATATATTTTCTGTTTTAAAGGTTCTATTACAATTTAACAGTAGGATACCATAGCCGTAGTCGAAAAGAGACCACGACGTAAAATTTTTCGCTCTAGTTTAAATAAGTAGTAGAAAACTAGCAATATACGAAAAGAAATATATAAATCTTTTTTTATTTTAGTAATACAAAAATTAGAATAAGGGAAAGCGAAAATAAATCATGAAAAATTTTGCATATTGAAGTAGCATAGAAAGATAGCATGACATCAAGGTCCACTAGATTCTTTTATTACAAATATTTCTATCAACATTATATTTAAACTACAATTTGCATTTAAATATACATTTAAAAATTAAATTTTTATTTTAAGAATTAGAAAAGAATAAAGAAAATAAATATTTATGTAGAAAGAAAGTAAGAATGGATCAAGATTCAATGGCCAAAGAGCATGGAAAATTATTCTTATACAAAAAAATTTGACATTTATATTTTATTATAGATATTTTTGCATATTTTTGTAAAAATATATGACGATAAATGACTAAAGAAATTTGATGTGTATTGATATATCCCAAAATGTATTAATCAGATTGGAAGCTATATTCTCAACAAAGAAACATGCACATTATCATATTTATTATTATGCAATAAATAGTTTATCATTTCTGCAAACGTAATCTGAATTTTGAAAATACATTATAGAAGACATTTATGCTGCACAAGGATATTCAAAATAGTTTTTGTGCAGTATCGCAAGACACTAGTAATATCTCGCGTCAAATGTGCATGCCATCTCACGAAAGCGAGACCGGCATTTTGTTTAAACATTTCTAATTTTGTCTAATCTTTGACTGTTTATGTTTTTTAAAAAGTATAGTATGATGAGAAGAGGCTGGGAAGACATAGAGAAATGGAAACATTCGAATCAGAAAGAAGATATCGAGACGAAGCCGAGTCCCTTCCTCTCAACTGCACCATCTACCGTTTGGGGTGATAGAATTGTGGTGAGTAATCGTACAACCCCTCTCCTATTGAACTTCATCTTTCCCTTTCTCTCTTTCCCCTTCTATTTTTCTCCAGTAGTATGTATCGCATACTTTCTATTCTCTGGACCCTTCCCCTTTTACATTCAACAAAATGGCGTGGAAATACGATGGAAGTCGTATCGATATCGAGTATGTAAGCATATCCAAAATGTAAGCGTACTTTTTTCATTTTTCCATTTGCTTATTTTTTATTTTGCTGAATTTTTTATTTTGCTTCGTATGTTGTTATGCAAACACATACAAAGACGTAAATTTTAAAAATTGCTGGCAAATATGACTGGCAATTACATTTAGGATATAAAATTGATTATTTGTTGATTAGTGTCTAATATTTTTTTAAAAGATTTTTTTTAAGATATAAATCAAGATATCATATATATTTATATGTAATATTTTATTATATATTAATAAAATTATATAGAGTGTCATTTTTTAATCAATGTATTTGAATATCTCTAGAATTAAATGAGATATCGAGATATTCTGGGTTGTAAGAGGACCACATAATTATGATATTGATTCATTCATAGGCAGTATTATTATCGACATTTTTTTAATAAATGCTATTTTTTTAAATGGATTTATTTAATTTATTACATACAATATGATTTCTTTAGTTATTAAATACTTTATATATGTATAAAAATAAAGTTATTAAAAAAATGAATAATTTACGAGATATTTCAGATTTCATGTTAAAATATGCCTATGTTAAATAAAGTATGAAATATCTCAAACTATTGACATTTTGATAATTTTATCTCAATACTTTTATATTCAGAATAACTGGAGACATTATATTATATAAAAAATTATGTAATACCAAAATTAGAAAAAAATTACGCAATAAATTGACGGTGGCTCCATCTTTGAATGAACCATATAACATTCGTAGATTCTTTGAAATCACACACAATCTTAGAAAACACAGATGTTTATATTTTATATTTAATTCATATAATATTCAAGTGATTGAGATAAAATACCTTGTGTACATATATTATTATTAATTATATTAATACTATATATACATTAAACATATCATTATATTTCTGGAAAAAATAAATCTATCAGATCTATTTAAGAAAGAAGTAAAATTAAAGGACACATTTGATTTGTTCATGTATTAAAATTATTCAGCTTTACTGCTACTTCTTGATTTATTTATAAGAATTTTTTTATAAGAAGGAAACTTACTTTAAGAATTATTTTTAAGAATTATTTTTTATTGTTTTAGACTGAACAATCGACAGAGGAGGAAAAAGGAACTTTGAATTTCGGAATTTATTCAATTCCGAACACATCCGACTCGACAATTTCGACTAATGTATTACCCTTGGTGAATAATAATTCAGTTGATGTGTCATCCTCGGTAAATAATAATTCAATTGGTATATACAATTCAATTGAGAATGCTACAAACAACGAATCAACCAAAGAAGCGTTCAAAGAAGCGTCTCAATTTCCTAGACTGTGTAAATTATGTGACCATGTTGCAACAGAAAGGTATAATATTTAATACTGATTTTTTTAATTCTCAAATATATAGAATAGATATTAGAAATCAATTGACTGAAAATGATAAAAAAATATTTATAAATTATCTGCTTAAAAAAAAATATATATATATTAAATCGATACTCGCGAATGTATCAGTTAACTCATAGAGATTAAATTTATTGGCTGTGTAAGAAATTTAATTTAATTATAGTCAATATCAATTCGTCATTGACTCTCTAGCAAAATAAATTAATATTTTCAAATTATATATATTTACAGAATGGAGTATTGCGAACATATGGCTTATCATTTTGTATTTAACAAAACGACATATGTCGAAAACTATTCAAGCAAATATGTCGAGGATGAAGAAACTGACGAACTCGATGGTGAATCACAGACCAAGGGAAAGAAGAAAAATAAAAATTTCAAACCTAGACATTGCAGTAAGTGCGACTTTGAAACGACAAAGAAATCAGCGCTATGGCTGCATTTGCGTCAGCACTTTATGAACGACGAATTGACCGGATACGTGTGTCCCTGGTGTCCGTTTGCCAGCACGCTCAAGCATCACATGAGCTTCCACTGGTCCAGTGCCCACGACGATTTCAAAGGGTTCACGTGCACGCAATGTCAGTACACATGCGTGAGCAAATCGATGCTGACCAGCCATATGAAGACGCACTCGGATGTCTATCAGTACAACTGCGCGAACTGTATGTACAAGACGAAATTCTGCAATGCGATGAAGAAGCATTTGAAAGATACCTCGCACGAGCCGAAAATGGTGTTGAATCCGGATGGCACGCCGAATCCATCCGTCACCATCGAC
Organism: Pogonomyrmex barbatus; assembly: GCF_055798465.1. Lineage (NCBI taxonomy): Eukaryota > Metazoa > Arthropoda > Insecta > Hymenoptera > Formicidae > Pogonomyrmex > Pogonomyrmex barbatus. The sequence continues at coordinate 15,488,317 of NW_028297098.1, forward strand.
GTTTACGGTACTAAGCGCGGGCCCAGACGAAAAACGGCCGTAAGAAACGAGGATCCGAGAGTAATGAGCATCGAAAGTATGCCATCGTGCTCAGGGCACACTTTTCCGGTCTCGGTAGTTCCGGCCTCGTCGAATCCGATGTCGCCGATCTCGGCTGCACTGTCGACAGCTTCGACCTACTTGGAGCCGGACATAGCTTCAATGTCACCAGCGCGGATGTCATCGGACCGGATGTCACCAGCCCGAATGTCACCGATCCAAATCACGTCAACCCCGACCTCATCGTCTCAATCCAACCCATCATTGTCTATGATTGCTCGTTATTTAAGTAGAACGAGTAGTACTGAGAACACAAGTCTCTATTCAAGTCTCTATTCAAATTTCTTATCCTACGTTGACAAGACCTTGTCTACGTCTTCAGATATAAAGAAATATAATAATAGGGAAATGTTTAACTTAATGATGTTTCACATATTCAATATGGCGTTGTTAGAATGTAAGGATAATGACGACGAGGAACATAGACGAATTGAATGTTTCAAAGAAAAGTTGAAAAAATATTATTTATTTTATAACGAAAAGTCGATCGAATTTATGGCTAACGCTAATAATGCGCCTCTTTCGGACAATCCGTCATCTATTAATGAACCCTCCACCTCTACGAATTCAACCTTGGAACGTCAGCCGATGGAGGCACAGCAATTTCCGGAGGAACCGTTAGATCTGAGTATGGCTGCTATGTTAAGGCGGAAAAGTCAGCAACTTCAGGAATCAATTGCGAGCTGCTCAACAAAATTCACGGATAACAAACGTAAGCGCAAAGCAACGGAACTAGAATATTCCACGATAGCTAAGAAAGAGCAAAATATCAGCCGGACGAAACCCTCTGATTCAGAGTTTTCAACAGTAGGTCAATTAAATTCTCAAAGAGAAAATCCAAATCTTCATGTCAAAGAAAATTCAAATTTAAATAGACGATTTATTTGTAATTATTGTCAAATAATATTTGGAAATGAGACCATGCATTCAATACATATGAATTTTCATGACTCCAAGGATCCTCTAGCGTGCGCTTTGTGCAATAACAAATCTAAAGACACGATAAGCTTCTTTTTGCATTTGGTCGGTACAAAACATTGAGAAAAAAATGTGCTGAAGTAAATAGTACATCACATATATCGTGCAGAAAGAAAGAAAGAGGGAATTTTTCCGTATTATATTTTCCAATTTATGTTCTGACTGTTTCTATTATTTACTCTTATTGATCGTGGAACGTTCTAGTCATGTCTTTATACTAGTCAGATAAGTGTAAAACTCGAGTGTAAAACACTCGTTACATCAATTAATGACATATGTCGATAGATGATTCTCTATTTAAAACATTTAGATAATGTTGCCATAATTTTGTCATCTACCGATATTTTTGACAAACAGGTGTTGAAACCAAAATAATTATTCCAAATTTATTTAATTTTCTGTGTAAGTATTTTGTATAATATTAAAATATAAAGGTAAATACAAAGATAAATAGCAAGTAATGTAAAAATAAATGCAAAGATTATATTTATATTTATAGCTATTCTGGTTTCGAGTCCTGGCAATGACAATGAAAGCAGAAACAAAAGGATTCTTTATCCTTGATAATATTTCTTTAACAAAAAATATAGGAATTTCATATAAAAATTTTTCAATATAATTTTCCATAAAATTTAAGATTTTTGTATTCATGTAAAATTGATTATTCAGTTTGTATTATTATTTAATTTCAATATATGAATCATCAACGGATTATATCTTTGAGATTACATTTCTTGGATTAAGTTTGTCATTTTTCATAATTTCTTTTACAAATTTTTTTATGGAATTTCTTTTTGTATCCTGCACGTAACATATATGCGTAATTGTACACACTTAGGCAATAAAAAAGAAAGATAGTTATATGTCATTAGATAAAATTGCCTTCTATTTATTTTCCTCTATTTGCTTGTATTATTCTTTCCTTTATTCTATCTTTATGGTACTTTCGTTTTTCTTCCTCTTTTTAATTATCAAAATAAATTTCTTAGAAAGGGAATTATTTATAATTATGTAAATGCAAACGGAATGTATTTCTTCAACTATTCATTTAACATTACTTTTATATCTCTCTATACTTCTTTATACTTTTATATCTCTTTCAATGATTCAATGATTTATGATAAAATATATAATATTGGTTGTCTGTCATATAATTGGTTGTCTGTCATCTATAGTCTCCATTGGATTTGTTTATCTAATTATCTTAATTTTTTCTTTGTTTCTTGTCTCCTTTATTCTTTGATTCTTTTTGAGAGTTTCTTTATTTTCTCTTCTGAGAGGACATGGGATATTTAACAAAATTTGAATCTGGATTTTCTGAATGATTGACAATCAATAACTTTACCACCTTATATAGCTATATCCAATATATTATATATACTTAGCAGTTTGTTTCAGATTTTTGCGGATTTTTTGCAGTTATTTTGAATTGTGGCAGAAGAGCGGGAAAACATATAACAAAAATTTTTGCAAAATTCATAAAAATAAAAACGTTTGTGGCTAAAATAATGTATGCAAACAATAAAATAGACTTGTAAAGTAAAAACTAAAAACTTCTCTTCTGCTTCCGTAATCAATAAATAGTTATATATATCTAGAAATTTATTATACCCAATCAAGAAGTGGTACAATTTAATTCTAAATTAGTTACTTGTTGATTATAGGAGCAAAAGAAGAATTTTTACTATATTATATTATACAAGTCTGTTTTAATTATTGCGAATGTTATTTTGACGGAATCAATCTACTAGAATAATTCAGAATTCTTAAGTTTAAAATAAAAGTTTTTCAGACAAAAAATGTATTGGAGGAGTTACATGATTATAAAATTGATTTGTTAGCAGATAAGCGTTACTACTGGAAATTTTTTTATAGCTATCATTTTTTTAAATCATGTATTATTTGTTATTGTAATATAATTCTTCTGGATAAAACTATTAAAGTATAGTTATCAAAAATTAAATATTTCACGAGATATCTTATACTTTATTCTGACATATTATGACATAAAATAAAAAATAAAAAATATCTCGTAAATTATTCATTATATGCATAATAATCGAATTGTAAAGACATCTGAGACGAATAGCCAAGAAATTCCAGATTCAAATCTTAGCTTAAAGTGATATTTTGTATAAAAAGAATTTTTTGTGAAAGAAAAGAAAGTAATCGATATCAAATTTGATAATCACTTTATTATACAGGAAGATTATAATTATGGTTTTGAACTCCTTAGAAACAAATTTCTTTACACTGAGAAAAAAAGATAGTTAAATTTTTCAATTTGATTAAATTTGTTCAGTTCAAGTATTTATATATTTAATTATATCTGTTTAATTCAACTTATATATTTACCTTAAATGTGTTTAATATGTAATATTTATTTAATATAGTTAATATTTAATCTAATATTTTATATTTAATTATAGTTAAATATATAAATACTTAAACTGGACAAATATAATCAAGTTGAAAATTTGAGTTAATTATCCTTTTTCTCAATGTACGTTGCAAGAAATCTCCTTAAAAAAAAAATTTCCTTCTACTTAAAAGTTTGCATTCATCTTGAATTTATGTAAATTCAAAAAGAAAATTATTAGGTATTTAAAATCCTGCTTGCTAAATGATGTTATTTATTTTGTTTTTTGTTAGTTATTTTCGACTTATAACATTAATTTGTTTATTAATTTTCTGATAACCGTACCGTAATATTTTTATTCATAGAATAAGACTTACGGGACTCATCTACAGAGACCTGGACTTATCAAACAGAAAGACTACTCGTCGACTATGTGGAGAGGAGAGTGAGGACAGAGAATTTGCACTGTCCTGCACTTGTTTATAAAAGATATAGATTTTGAGCCACATGTTTTCTAAACTTAAAAATTTCGAAGAAAAGAAGATTTTATAAACTTGATATAAAAGCTTGACAATTTAACTTTGAAAATCAGCGGAGAATTTCAGAGGCACTTCTTATACGGACAATTTTAATCCCACCTGCTCTCTTACTATTACTACTGGTATCTAGGAACAAACTATGCCTAATTGCATCTAAGTACAGTGATTATGTGAAGTAGTTATATACAGATTATTTATTATTATAGCTTGAAAACCTATTTTATTCATTTATATTCTTTTAATTGCTGATTCAATATGCTGATTCTCTCCTCTTTTTTCTGTCCTCTTTTTCTAATAGTTTTCTTTTTCTAATAACTAATAACTATATTTGAATGTGTTATTATTATATAATTCTGATCAGTGTCACATCTAAATATTCTAACTGTGTATTAGGATATTTAATTATAATTCTGTTTATTTCTTTTATCTCATTAAAACTTGCTTAATCAAACATGTTTTTTCCTTGCATTGATACAAACATGTTTGTTCTCTCTCTCTGTTAAAATGTAATATGTGTTCTATATATCACATATTATAATTTAATGTATCATATCATTATCGATTAATCAATTTCATAAAAATATAATAACACGCAAGTATTTTTATTACTTATCACATATTTTCTATTTAAATTTAATACATTATGATTTCGTTCGTAACCAATTATTACCAATTCTGCATGCAAGTTGCTGACATGCTGTTTTCTATCTTACACTTTGATATTTTTGACAAATATGTAGAAAAATCAGACATCAAAATGAAATATAAATGAAATAGACATTACAAAAATTTTCTCGAAGAATTTCCATGTCATGACAGTTTACTTAAGGCTCTTGCTGATTTATCGCTATCTTGAATTATGATGTCAGAAGCGCGAAAAATATACGATGAAAACTCTTACAAGGTACATTAAGATAAAAACAGAGAGTCAATTGCGTATCTTAAAACGAGATGAAAAATACAAAAGTAAGAAAAGAAAATTCATTAGAATATCTGTGTCTCATATAACGAAATATAGTAAATTTCTTCATTTTTGTAACTTTTACCTTGCTTCAAGATACAATCGATCCCCTGTATGTAGATATGTACAATAGACATCAATAATGCTTGAACTATTATTTTCAAGGTAAATGTCTAATTATATCTAATTAGTTATACATCATTACTGCCTATTTTACACATCATATATAAATCATCTATACATCGTAAATCCAATGTTAAAGTTTTAATAAAATGATTAAATAACTTTTACTTTAAAAGTTTTTTACTTTTATAATGTATTTTCAGAAACATTTTGATAATCATTGTAAAAATATCATAATGTACAAATATCTTGTTATGTACCTGATATATACTGTATAATAAAAAAAATCTCTTGAGTATATAGTATTAATAGAGACGTTACTACTAAAATGTATGTATAGAAGGTCAACAATAATGAAAACTTTTGATATTTGATTAATTTAAAAAAATTATTTTTTGGCAAATAAAGAAGAAATATTTTTTTTCTTGAACAATCAATTCTTTTTTTGTATAATTTATTGCATGCCTTGTGCCAAATTAATACAAGTAATAATTATTATAAGTGAATAATAATCACAATACGATATATACATAGAATATAACTCTTAATCGTTTAGCGAAATTTTGTGTTAAATATATTATATATTTTGCGAATTTAATATATATTCTGCCTTTTTGCTGTACTCGGATAGATTTTAGGACATTATCAATTAACATCAAAATAATTATAACTAGTTAAAAATTAGTTATAAATTTATTTAAAATACACTAATAAAATTTTTGTTTATGTATCTTTTATGCCTGATTCCACCAACATAGATTTACTTTAATCTCGATTCAACTTGCTCTTCATTTTTTTCTAATTCTTAGAATTAGAAAAAGATAAAGAGTAAGTTGAACCGAGATTAAAGTTAATATACGTTGGTGGAATCGGACATTAGTCAATTGAAAGGTGATTCTAAAAAGTCTACAGTGATCAAATAATTTATTTCAATCTATTCTTAAAGTCTTATAAATATGTCGAAGCAGATTTGAATATTTTCCAAATAGTTTTTATATTTTTATTTCTATATTTTTACTTTAATAGCGAGAATTTGTATTGTTGTCTTTTTATTATTGTGCTTAATGTCAAAGATTATGTATGTATCTATATGTATATACTTATAAATTAGGTAAAAATCAATGAAAAATAGTATTTAGTACTAGATATTATATCTATAAACTAAATAAAAATCAATGATAAATAGTATTTAGTATTTAGTACTAAAGTTTAAGATATTACCGATAAACTAGGTAAAAATCAACGATAAATAGTATTTAGTATTAGAGTTTAAGATATTACCTATAAACTAGATGAAAATGAATGACAAATAATATTTAGTACTAGATTTTAAGATATTATAAACAAAAATGAAATTTATATTTATACATTTTTATTATAAATTATTTTAAAAAATTTGATTTTGAAATTTAATTTTTGCTTATAAGCACTATTCCAAGAATTGTAAAATAATAATAAAGAATATCTTTACAAGAAAAATGTATATAAAATAAAATTATTCTGAAAATCAATTTATTTTTTGCCTTGCAAATAAATTTACCTAATAAAATTTTATCTTGTAAATTATTTAATTTCCCGAATATTTTTCGTAAGAAAAATGATATTATTTATTTATAACATTGAGTGAGTCATAATTCGAAGGTTGATCAATATGAACATTTACGCGAGAGAAAGAATTAATATATATTTTTTTAGAAATGTTATTAATTTAAATCACTTGCTAAAATATTGAGAAGATGACTGATCTTATGGAAGTTGATGGCAATATTTATATAACTAACTATATAATAATTAATTTATTATACTTATGTTTCTTAGATATAATATATTTACAACATGAATAGATAATAAAAGGAAATGCAATTTTGCAATAATACATGACAACATTATTGTATTTTAAATATGTACATTTATATAGTATTTATATAATAATAAATTGTATAAATTTAAATATTGCATTACAAACTAATTGTATATCGATATTTATAAATTTATATTGACATCGATATCAATTCGTGGATGTCATCAACTTCAATAACGTTCTACTTGAATTAAACATCATAAAGATTATGTTGTTCTGTGAATTGCGGTACAAGTGGTTTGAAACAAAACCGTCGTCAGCGCACTCTGAACATACAATAACAAATTGGACCAATCATGAATGTCGTTTTAGTTGTGTCGTGAACGTAAAATAGAACAATTATTATAGCAATTATTATAGGTATCAATTTAATATCTTTCAAAATACAAGTCTTTTATAATTAAATTAGTATATGTATATACACTCGTTACATATTAAAATAAAAATATGAAATATGTTTGAATTTTGATGAAAGTGAGAAAGAAAAGTTGCAATAAAAAAAACAATAAAAAAACGAGCCCTATATGTTGCAAGTGTGGATATCTTCAAGTAAAAATATCTTCAAATTTTCACAGACAAATTCAGAATTTAGAAAATAAACATGTAATATTCTTGATAAGTATTTACTTATCTTATAAAAAATAAATACCTTTTCATTGTCACATTATATTAGAATTATTTTTAAGATTAGTTAAATAATGGCACGAGATTCAAGAAATGAAAAAGTTGAGATGGCTTGGACGCCAGATTTATTTGGTCCCATTTTTAAGAAAAAAAGGTTGACATTAAAACAGGTTAGAGAGATCTGAATTCTTTATATTATTTTTTTACCTTTTCTTGTTAATATAAATTATTTTATTTTGAATTTTGCATACTTTCATATCCATCACAGTCTTTATTTAATTTCTTAGACATTGCATTTGCATAATGTAGACGAGCAGATTCATCGTATGGCAACTTTTATTCCCGATGAAATAATATACTCAGTAGATTTGTCAGAGAAGAGTTTACGAAGCTTTCGGGCTGTTTTAATGTTTCTGAACATTCCAAGTTAGCAGTATCAATTAACAGTTTTGCATTCACATTGTTTTAAATTTCTTTAGATAAAAATATTTTTTAAAATTGCATGGTTAATATAACAGTGAATTTTTCGATGTTGTTAAAAAATCATATTTACGACAAAAATGGAGGAAGTTTAACTTTAACTAAAATTTTAAATGATTACCTTTCTATCGTGATTCATGAAATATATTGCAGCGAGGGTGATGTATTGAAATTTTCTGGTAAGAAAATAATAATAGATAAGGATTATTTCATTAACGAAACATTAACAATCATTCAATTATTCAATTATTCAACGACTATTAATTATATAACTATATTTAAACAAAATTATTATATATTTAATTTGTAAAGAATCGAATCAAAAGTATAATAAAAAAATATTTAAAAATTGTAAATAATTATGTAAAAGATTATTTATATACAGAAATATTGCTTAATAATAATTGATTATCTATTAGCATAATTATTTTTAATTATTTTGTAAGAGATTTTTTTCAAAATATATAATATATTATAAATATGTTTGTGTACAGCTGAAGGAATATTAGTGGCATGGAAAATACGTGACGATAAATTTATATTTGATGTAGTACAAAACGTAGTTCTATGTGCGATAAATATACAAAATTATATAATAAATTTGGAAAATTCTAACAAAATTGATCAAGGTATTTGAAATTTTAACTACATCGTAATTTTATCTAAAAAATTAGAATTTTATGTATATATAAAATAATAAAATTGTGTGTGTGTGTGTGTGTGTGTGTGTGTGTGTGTGTGTGTGATGTGTGTGTGTGATGTGTACACAAAATAAAGCAGTAAGAGCGCATGTTTTAATTTTTGAGTACGAGGCGGATTTATGCATATATTTTTTATCAATAATATTCACTATTTTTTTAATAGTGAACATAGTGATTTCGGCTGGGGATGTAACATTTTCGATAATAGGTAACGATGAAGCTCGAAATTTTGTAATCTTTGGTTCGCCGATTGAAGAAATAAAAATCGCTAAAAGAATTTCTTTGTCGAATGACTTGATATTATCATTAAGTGCATGGCAACATTGCGTTCCGAGTAAATATGAATACGTTATCAAGGATCAAAATAACGTGAAAGTATGGTGACACTTTAATAGTAATTTAATTTAAAAGTAAACGATATATTCGTTTTAATATTCTAAAAATATAAACTTTGGTTTTTCTTCATATAAAGATAATCTTGTCATTTATTAGCGTTTAAATGGAAATTTAATCAGTTTGAATGTTAAGCTAATAAATTATTATAATTTAAAAATTGATTTGTTAAGACAAATGTATTAAAACTCGAAAATACTCTTATTTGTAAAAAATTAAGACAAATATTTTTTTTTTGTGCAGATACTAAGAATGTTACAGCCGTCAGGCTATACACATATGGGTGATCAAATCAATTCGAGCTATGATGCACCTCTTAAGTTTATAAATGATGTTAGACCAACATCACCTAAGCTGCAAAAGGAGAATCTCTCGATGATATCTCTTAGTGGAAATTTTGAGACAGAAAGTGTTGATAAGAATAAGAAAGCTAGGTCTGGTAAAATAACATTTGTTTTCTATTTAAATGAATTAAATTCGTAAATTATTTTATACCGCTTTTTTATCTTCCATTTCTTTTCTTCATTTTATTGCATTAATATTTTCTATTACCGTAGAAATTAATTTATTCTATGTTTACTAAAATTAAATCAATTTGCTATTTTCATATAACAATCAAAGAAGATTAGATTATAGACGTGTCTCTAATTATTTATTATTAATTATTTCTTTACATTAAATGTTTTTACTAGTGATTTGTGAGATAATAGCAATAAATCCACAATTTGGTACACAATTAAAGAGCTATTTGACAAAGCCGGTGATCCAACAGGTATCGTTTACTGTGAACAATTTCAATTATAACAAAGTGAAAAGATTTGTGAATAATTGTGAATAATATTAATTATATTTTGTTTATTTTCATAGATTGAAAAGGAGGAATCATTACAATTATTGGCGAAGATCAAACGAATTACAATAATATCTCTCGATATTATGCCCCAGAAATGTTCAAACACTGAATTAATTCTTTTAGTCGATAAATGCTTTCTATTTTTACATAGGTATTTAATTAAATTGCATGAATAATAATAGTGACAATAGACTCAAAAGATAAAATTTTAAATTGATATGAATAAAAAATTGAGCCGAGCTGGATTTAGGTTTGATTATAAAAATATAAAAATTAAACAAAAGCAATAAGCGCAAATGTTGCGATCTTTTTAATGAATATATTAATAATATGTTAGTATATTAATAATATGTCCCTGAACTTTCTTTTTCACTTCTAACATTCCTTACTTTCAACATTCATCCCTACCTTTCTCTTTGACACCGGTCTTTGCTTATTTCTTCCCTTTCTACAGTCGTTGCACTAATGTTTCTCTCCCTTTTCCTTTCTTCCCGTATTTTTTTCTTTACACGTTCTCATCAGCTTTTTTGCAATATTATAATATCCTAAGACGAAAAATTTATTACCACCATATATCCCTCAAACGACGATTTCAGATAATATCCAGGTATAGTTAAGCAAGTTTTATTATTGTTTTTATTAAGAACTGTTTTTTTCTTTTGATCTTTTTTATTTTGAGCTGAAAATCCTTTATAATTACTTCTAACACAGACACCGCCCATTTTGTGATCATTTTCTCCAGTGAAACACTTTCACGCTCATCCTTTTCTAAAATTTTACATTCCGAGACTACAAAAAATTTTTTCAACCATGACGATTTATAACTTTAGTTACAATATAGCTTAAATTTTCTGGGCTGGATTTAAATAATTGAATCAATGTATTCTTATTAATGGTTTTACATACTCTTTTTACTATATTGAAGATAAGTACAAAAGTTGAAATGTTTGCGTTTATTAGCATCATTGCTTTTATTTAATGTTTATATTTTTATAATTAAATAAGCACGTAAATCCAGTTTGGCTCATTAATCCTTATCCGGTATAGATTTATGATAATGCTTTGTAATAATACTGAATATTAGTTTAAAAATCAACAGATATTACTTTAAAAGAATTATTATTTTAGCTATAAAGAAATAATAAGTTTTCAATTTTAATATTTGAAAATTTTACATTAATTTTATTTTTAAAAACAACAAAAGTTGAAACAAAAAATAAATTACTGTTTTTTTACTCTCAACATTTTTACGTTTATCGAAGGAACAAGAAAATAATTTGTTTTAATGTTTGTTTAGTATAGCTATTCAATACGAGGGCTATATTAATGTAGTGAATCTGTACGACAAGAACATTTTCTTTTCTATCGCGTTTGGCATATATGAGTACGTCGATAACGATCAATTTGACGAAACCTGTAAAAATGGAATGCTTTGCGCAATACACATATCGCGAACAATAAAAACTCTCACTGGAATTCACAGCATTTTTATCGGCATATCGACAGGTAATGGAACAAAATGTATTTATGTATTTTTTAATATAATTTTATATAATTTAATATAATAATTATCTTATATCTACCTGAAAAAGATCTTTTAGTAGAAATTATTAGAAAAATGATATTTTTATTATCATTTATTTAGTAATCTTAAATTTAAAATTATGGCTCAACAGCTATAAATATGATGTTTTGTAGAAATTCTGACATAATATATCATTTTGCATTGTTTATTTGATTTTAGGAATGACTTATTGTGGTGTAATTGGACATATCGCTAGAAAATATTATGCAATAATAGGACATTTTGTTGATACAGCTATAAGAATGATGAATATTTCACATAATAGAGTAATTAGCAATCTGATCATTTAATTTACCTAAATCTTATTTAAATCTTATTTAAAGATTATTTAGTTTATTCACTTAAGATAATTATCTTGTTTTAATAAATTATATTAACGATAATTAACAAAATAATTTTTTTAATAAGTTTAAAAATTAATAATGTAGCTTCCAGATTTTCTTTGATAAAATTATTACAAAGATATAATTATATTAATATTATATTAATATGAATATAATATAAAAATATCTGTTTTTTTGACTTGATTTATGTATTTGCAATGTGTCGTAGATTTCCTGTGATTATGACACTGTGTTGCATAGTCAAATAGAAAAAAATCAGTTTCGCTCTCGAGGCTTAAGGACACTGCGACGATTCGAGAAATATCACGTCTACGAATTTGTTATTGATACACCGTGAGCATTTAAGTTTGTATTTTTTGTTTAAATATAAATAAAATCAAGTGACAGAAATGAATTATATTCACCTGCCACATACGCACATGCTCGTACACACGCTTGCGCGTATGCACACAGACTCTGTGTGTGTGTGTGTGTGTGTGTGTGTGTGTATGTGTGTGTGTGTGTGTGTGTGTGTGTGTGTGTGTGTGTGTGTGTGAATCATATATAATTGAAAATTCTGTAATAAATTCTGTATAGTTTTATCTAAATAATTTATTAAAACATTTTATGTCAATATATTAAAATTAAATTAGATTCTAAATAAATTAATATGTTATAAATAGACAATGAAGAAAATTGACTATATAAATGTTTCTTACAATATCTGAATAGGATTCAAGAATATGTAGATACAACTTCATCTTTGACCTATTGTTATCCTATTTTGGGTAGAACACGTGAATTGGCATATTTTAACAAAATCCTCGACGAAATCAAATTAGTTGATCGGAAATATTCGGGATTATTGATTGAGGTATTATAAAGCTAAATTTAATAATTTTAAAACATCAGATGTAAAAAATGTCTATAGATATAATTATATAGTCTTATGCTGCCGTGAAAAGGAGAAATCAGAAATCAAGTAGACATAAACGTTATTCGCTGCAGTGTTTGTTTCGTATATTTTATAAAATCGATCGTTTATCTATCTAGGGAATCGAGAGATCAGGAAAATCCAGACTTTTAGATGCTTTCGTCAGGCTCGCTCGCGCCAGACGAATAAGAATAATCAAACTTTCTCTTCACATAATCTATGCGGACAAGGCCTATTCGGTTATATATCACATTATTCTACAGGTATAAAATTTGATTAACTTCATTGTAGACTTTTTTAATCAAATAATTGAACCTAAATAAAAAGATCGAGAAATTTAAAAATTAGGAAATTTTTAATCCACAAAGCGTAGGAATAAACAATTTAAATATGTAGTTACAAAGAATAAATATTTTTAAATATTTTTAAATTTATTTATATAAACGTTTTTCTGCCGAAATGGTTTTCTACAACGAAGATACGCTTCTTTAGATGCTTTACATTTTTTACAGATATTCGAAGCTGAGGATTGCGAAACGGTTGGCGAGCGTGAAAAAGTCTTACTTGATAAATTGAGTGACATTTTCGTTATAGAAGATTTCTGCTATCTGAACGCTTTGATGAGAGTTCATTTCCCTCTTTCCGATACATATCTCTCCGACACAGATTGGCAACGACATATGAAAACCGTTGACATCTTTGAAACTATATTAAAGGAGGTAACGTCACTGTTTTATCTATAAAAAGGAATTCAGGATATTCTTTTAAAACCGTATTTCAAAATCGTATTATTTTAATAATATATTGCTGTATGTTATGATAATGATTATTCATGTCTGCAGCTAAAGATTAATGTTTGCATTTTACTCGATGACATTCAAAACATGGACTACAAGTCCTGGCAATTTTTATCGTCGGCTCTCGATAACCAGAATATTATCATAGCGATGACGATGCTGAAGCCAAGCTCATGGGACGACTTATCTCAGGTGGAAGCAGAAATCTATAAAGATAAAAGAATAATGAACCACGAATTGGCTGGTCTGGATTTAGATTTGCTTCCGGTATTCGCGTGTCAATTTTTAAATGTTTTTGGGATATCTGAGAAATTGAGCAGGTATTGTTATCATCCGCATTATTTTTACATAGCTATCGCAAATCTGTTAATAATATAATAATAATAACAGTAAGATTTTTATTAGCATTTTACGAGAACATAAAGACGGTCACATCGGATGGTGCGAAACATACCTGACATCAATTCTTCAGACTAATGGTTTAGATTTTCTCAAAATAACCCCCAGCGAAGCGATAAAACGCAATCTAATATTCCCAGATAGTTCTTTGATAACAAAACTACCAATTGAATTAATGCCAGAAGAACTGTCACCCCCCTTGCCCTGGTCGCAGATGGGTATTTTAGACGTGTGTGTTTTGAACGAGAATTATTTTCAGCCCACTGACAAAGATTGCGATATAACAGGTAAATTTCCTAACGTTTTATCGTTAAAATTTTCGGGCTATAATAAATCTCTTTTTCTCGTATTTTTAATCACGTAATTTATGAAGAACAACTACTGATGTTTGATATGATGTCTAATGTAAAATAATTTTAGGACAGTGACAATATTTTAAAGGAGAAACTTTTACAATCGTGTTTAGACCGCGTTGATTGATTACTATGTTAATTTTTTCATTAGAAACTCTCTTCGTGTAGAATTGATGTCTAAGATCTACGATAGAATGAATCCTTATGAGCAAGATTTCATGAAGTGCGGCGCAACGTTGGGCAGAGTGTTTAAACGAAGCATGGTAGAAAACGTGATGCCGAATGCGATTCCACCGCATACAAGTAGAAGTGAGTTATTAATTTGCGTTTCTCGCGCGCCTTATTATAAATGAATTGCACGTTAACTTAGATGAACCTCATGTAACTCCGTAGCCATCTCCGAGATGATCCGAATGCGGATATTAGAATGCGCTGCCTTACAACGGCGGGATTTCCATTACGAGGACCTTATTTTTTGCATAGATACAACAAGACAGACATTCTCTGATATGCACCATTTGGTATCTTGCCATTGTTCACGTTAGTACACATTTATATAATAACTAATATTTAATAATAACTAATATCTAAGTTTTAAAAATAATGATTCGTATTAAAATTTTTGATAAGAGAAAAGCAAATTTAGATCAGTAAAAAAAATATAACAAAATTAACACTGGCTTCATATACGTTCAATCTTTATCAATTACGTAATTTTTTAATTTGGCAAATAATTCTATGACTTTTTAGGACCTACCATTACTCAACGGTTACCATTGCCCAAGACTCCTTATGCTCAATGTAAAATGCTTGAATTCAAAATTGCCGCGTTTCATAAGATGATATATAATATGCAAACGAATAAAGAAAGAAATGAGCATCACACGAGAGCGGCTAAAATATATGGTCAGGATGCTCAAAAATGCAATTCTTGTGGTAGTGATCGTTTCCTAAGAATTCTCAGGGAAGATCTACTTAAAGAAATGGAGGTCAAATAAAAATTAAACTATAAACTATAAATATTTAAAATTATAAACAATAAAACGCAACAAATCATATATTTAAAAAATATTTAACAATACAAGATATAATAACAAGATATAACAAAGACTTGAGTCATTTTTAAAAAATAAATTTTTAATCTTTACAGTAAAAATATTTCAAAATTTTCATATTTTTTAAATTTCTTTTTATTCTAAATATATACCCTTTCCAAAAACACACACACACATACACACACACACACACACACACACACACACACACACACACACACACACACATTGTTTGGAGAGAGTATAATAAATTTAATAATTTTAAGGACAACTTTTTCATCAATTTAAAAATTCAGAAATTCATAATTTTACAAAATTAATTTTTAATCAGTATTTTTTAATTTTTTAATTTTTTTACATTTATGTACATTTTTTGAAATACATCTTTTTAATTCCATTGTAGAAATTGATTTATTTAATAATTTTAGAAAGAAGACGTAGTGTCACCTAGAATCTCGATGGTTCGTCGTCGCACGATCGAATCTCAAAAGTTGGTAACACCCAAAATGACTCCACTTCCAATTGACACCATTAAAACGGCAAGAACACAAGATTCCTTGGATGTTTGTAGAGTGTCTATTATGCCGACGAGTATTGATATTGAGGAAGAAGAAGGTTTTACTTTCCTTAAAAATTCAATAAATTAGAACGTTATATATTTTTGTCATTTTAATTTATTTTTAACTTAAAAATTTAATAAATAAAAATGTTATATATTTTTATATTAGTTCTAAAAAAAGAAAAAAATAAAATAATTGCCGAATCAAGATTTCAAAAGCAATTTTCGAGTTTCTCTGCAGAAATGATAGATGATACTGCTTATCTAAGCTCTTTGGAAACATTTCATCATGTTGATTATCGTAATTGCCAATGTGACAGTGTTGTTAGTCATCTTTTCTGGAGAATGCACCAACACATTGAGAAAAGTGGTAAATTAACATATTTTATAAAATTATTTTAATCCTTATATAATATTATTTTAATCCTTATATAATATTAATCCTTATATAATTCTTACATAAAGCATAATCCTTAATAATTAAGCTACGATTATTAATTTATATTATCAAATTAACCTTTACTTTAGGAGAAACCGAGAAAGTACTCGAGTTTTTTATACAATACAGTGCTGCAGTAATCCAGCTTGCGCAATCTTTCTATGCCATTAATCTGCTTTCGATCGCCGCTAAAAGATGTAAAGCCGAAATAGATGATAAATGGATAAATGATAATACAGAGAATAATATCATGCATAAAGGAATCATATTAGCTTTAATGGGTTTGTGTTAGATTATTATAATTTATTATCATTTGTAATTTTCTACAGTACGAAAATTTGTAAGATCGTCTTATGACAAATATTAATTTGCATCTATTTGTGCATCTATTGTATTTTTTATCTAAACAAAGTGCCATGTATCTCATTGTTATTAAAAAAATATTATTACATATTATAATATTAATTATATCTAGGTGACGCTTATAATGCATTAGGAAATTATGATCAGGCTAAAAGATATTATCTGTTGGCAGTGAAATGCCGAGATACACAATTTGCAATAGAAAAAGGCATCTGTTACAACATATTAAGAATGTTTTGTAAATTACGAGCTCCCCCTGATTATACACTTGACGAAAAATCAATGCAACTTGTTGTAAGAAACATGGAGTTGGCGTCATACTTACGACGTCTTTGCTCCATATTCATGGTAATGACTTTCTAAATTGATGTAACAAAAATTATTATTTTTGTTCAAGCGAAAAATAGAATTAAGAAAAGAAATTAAAGAGAAAAAATATATATATATTATTAAAATATATATTACATAATTAAAAAAATCTTTTTATTAATCAAAATCATTATTAATCCTTTATTTTACTTCAATACTTTTTTTGCTATTTCCTTTGACACATCGGAGATAAAAATAAACGAAAAGTCTGATTATTGCAGGTTTAGTAAACATTTTTCAAAGATTTTTTTATATAGAGATTTTAATCTTAAAAATTGAATAATTTTGAAAATTCACGCACGTAAATTTTTTTTTATTTGATCTAGACTGTCAGTGCCAACCTAAGATAATTTTAATATATATAATATAAGGTAATTTTAATATATAAAAAAATATAAATTATTAAATTTTAAAATAGAAAGTACAATGAATGTAATAGTTGTGTAATTATTTACCTAGAAAGAAAATAGACTGAAGATGGCACAGTCGTTCGCCTTGAGAAGTTTCAGGATCGCGTTTCAAAGCATTGATAGTTTTCTAGAGAAAGGCCAAATATATCTTGCGACAGTTCGAGTTTTGCATCACACAAGAAGTATCAGGTTAATAACACGTATTGAGAGACCAATGTTAATCACAATAAAAAAAAAGATTGAATGGAATGATGTCGAAGAACTAGTGATATTGGCAAATATCTATCTAATGATGTATCAAATTAGGTATAATTTAAAAATTTATGCAGAAAATTTCGCGTCTTTAACTAATTTATTTGCATTATATGTAAACAGAGTATTAAGTGGTGAACTAGAAGAAGCTGTAGAGATGGGTACAAAAGTCTTCAAAATATCTAGAGCATTGCATCTCAATAAACTGATGCTAATCATTCTGCCATCGCTGATTCAGATAATGGTATTATTTAAAACTAACTTAACTTTCAAATCTCTTAGTCCTATAAATTTTCCGAATAATCCAAAATTAAAAAAGAGTAAATTAATTCTTTGCATATTTTTAAATATCTTTTAAATATCTTTTATTATTATTATTATTATTTATATTACACACACACATACACACACACACACACACACACACACACACACACACACACACACACACACACACACACACACACACACACACACACACACATATATATATATTTTTTTTTTGTACGTCTAATATCCTTTTGTCCCATAATTCGATCAGTTATGGACTAGACGTATCAATAAAACTGTCGACTTTATGTGGGAGTTGTACTTTTTGGCGGACGAAGACATAGATTGGTCAGCCAAGACGTGGTATTACGCCCTTTCTTTAGATCTGATGTTGGATGGAGGAATAGTGTTGGAATCATACGAGACGTCCTATAACTATTATAAGGAATTTATAGGTAAGAATTGCAACGTAACACGTGAAACTTTATACACACATTATAATTATATTTTACATCTAACACGAAAGAATGGACCTATAGCTTACAGACCGAGCTCCTGCGTATGGCGTGACCCACAAAGCTTGTGTCGCTTATTAACAAATCTATGGCTGTACCAGCTCAGAATGTGAATATTCTTGTATTCAATTTCCTTCATAAACACTTTCTAAAGTTTCTTTGTGATAAAATCTTTCCTATTCAAAGTAATGGCTAGTAAAGTCTACTTGACAATTGTTCTCTTACCACCTTCTGAACTCATAAATTGTACCTGGTTTTAATGTACCGCCATTAGTCTCTTTTTTTTTTATGATCTAAGGGTGACTAAATATTATTTAATATATTTTAAAGTCGTTGTGTTGACAATTAAACGACGTTGCGTTACTGCAGGGGACTAACGGTTACTCATGAGTTTGTATGCAGCACGGAAAAATATGTGAAAGATATTAGCTACGATGATTTTTCTCAAATTCTCACTTGCAGCAAGGTATGCTAAAAAATCTTGAATGCCTATTCTCATTTTTTTTGTTATGAACATGAAAGACAGATAAAGATTTATTAGTCATCTTATTTCTTAGATAAATGTAATGAATTTTTTTTAATTTATGAATATGTAAATTGTGTAATTGTATTTTTTGCTCTCAAGATTAATTATTAAATATAATAATAATAATTTTATTAAATAGAATTGAATACGTGTAATGCAAGAAATAAATAATAAATAGATAAAATGATTACAGATAAAAGATAAGGCAATTAAAATTCTATATAATACAAAAATAAAAATAAATTAAATAAATAAGTACATATAAATCGGTATCCAATAGAAAATAGGTAAATTCACAACGTTATATGAGCAGGCAAGATTTTAATCTGTTTATTAATCTTTTTAGTTTTTGAATTTATTTAATAATAATTTTATAATTTAATAATTTAATAATAATTTTTAAATTTAAATTATTTAATAAATTCAAAAAATGAAGAAGATTAATGAAGAGCTTAAAATCTTGACCACGTAAAAAATATGAATTAAACGAATTTGCCTAAAAATAAATTATATTATATTTATCTATTGAAACAAATAATGTACGCTTGCGGCAAGCAATAAAAAGTAACTCTCGCTACAATGTTTTAATACATTTTTATTTTAGGGGCTCGAGTGTTACTTGCTGGTACTACTACGGTACATCAATATAAAACGTCCTAATGAATTATTGGATCTACAAGATATTTCCAAAATGATCAAATGTCTAAAACGTATTTCCAAGCACACGAAAGTTATAAAACCACGTTTGTACCTACTAATAGCATATCTGAATGTTCTTCGGGGTCGTAACTCGAGCATGCGATTTTACTTGCACAAAGCAAAGAAATTTACAATTTTGCAAGGAAATCAATTAATAATGGCATGGATCATACAAAATAGAAGGGTAATAAATTTCATAAGAAATAATCCGTTTTTATTAGTTGGTAAATAAAACAAAATTAATTTTTAAATAAATTGAAGGTTTATCTGAAATTTTTAATCTTCAATTAATAAGACTTTAGCGATAAAGATTATTGATAAATAATGACTGCTAGGTAAAATAATTGACGAATAAATAAATATTCTATGTGGTCTACTGAATTTTTTATTGCAGACGTGGATGGGAAAGTTTAATAATATGGTGCGATACTGGGTGGAAAACGTTGGATCGGAAGATGTTGTGGCATGGCAATATATTTGTAATTTCAACATCGATATCTGGTCCACTATTCTTTACACTTTGCCGTTGCCTAACATACATTTATAATAGAGAAAGCACAATTCCAACATGTTATTATATCGTGTCATATTAATCTATTATAATCTATAATTATCTACGTAGATAGATGGTTAAAAACGGAAAATGGATATTCTAGCGAAATATTTATTTATTAAAGGCATATTACATTTTTACGTTCTAGAAAATAAACACGACGATCCCCTCGTGCGCACGATATCTTCGTCGAGGCGAAATTTTCTTGATTCTTTATCATTTTTCACAAAGTGACCTCCGCGTATGATGAATCACGATCGCGACGACCATCGCTAAAATAGTTTCGCTTAAATATAAATGCTTCCGGCGACTGACGTTTATACTTACATCTCGACGATTAATTATTACGTATTGCGATTTAATTAATTGCTCTATTTGGCCGAATTTGGCCGAGTACGCCAAGGATGTTGCGAATTCGAGAAAGAAAAAGAGAGAGAGAGAGAGAGAGAGAGAGAGAGAGAGAGAGAAAAGAGAAGAAAAAAGGAGGACAAAAGAAGAAAGAGAAATTGCAAAAGAGAAAAATGAGGGGAGAACAACAAAGCGGGAGGGAAGATATGCTGGAATGATCGATTTCTTCATCGATCTCCTTCCCGCTGTCTTTTAAAGAGACGGAAAAAAAGAAAAAGTAGATATACTTTACGTATTCACCGCGCAATCTTTATACACGATCCTTTTTTTTTTCGTCGCGATGACATTTTTTTGATTTAATTTAATTTAATCTATTTCTCATACAGTATTATTCTCTAATCCATCGCTCGATAATAACTTGTAGCACCGTCTCGTTCGCAATCACTTAGAAAAAGAGCGAGAGTTTTGGCCAACAAATAGTTTAACGAACTTACGCCGCTAACTAATTTTTTTTTTCTTTCTCGGTACAAACTCCAAGCTAACGATCTGTTCGATTATAAACTTGCAGTTGACAAATATAACAATATTAAATATCTATTAAATAATAAAAATCTCGAGTCGTTAAGAGGCCCAGTGTAACAACTGGCGCGAAATCTAATCTTATCCGGCTGGAATTTTGCGAGATCCTCCTCAGCATAAAACTTGCATCGGCGTACTCGGCCCAAAAATGTGCCCGTTTAAGGACACGCGCGTGTAATACTTGAAGTTACCTACCCGAACAGAGAAGAATGTCTCCCCTCGCGCGCTGTCACAATGTTTCTCAAACGATGCGAATGCCCAAAGAATGCTCGATACGCCTTTCAGAGGCATTTAAAAAGGTGTTCCCAAAAAAAAAAATATATATATATATATATATATATATATATATATATATATATGTTCTTTAGATACGCAAAAGATGAAGGAGACCTTCATATATCTAGATCTACAAAAGATCACTCGTGCTACGTCAGATAAGAATTAAGTCCTTATTTAAATGTCTTGATCGCGTCTTTTGGGCAGTCGCATTATCTGGATCCGTTGCTCTTTAGATAAGATTTTCCGGCAAGCAACGATGTTTGAAGCTTCCCTTCGTATAAAGTATCATTCATGGGCGTCAACTTCGTTATCGATACGACTGCTACGTATGCCGGTTTTGCCTGTCCAAGGATAAATGTCCGGGCACGCCTGACAGGTTTTCATGTATCTCACGCCGCTTTTGTGCCATAAATTGCAGACCTTTGGGTTGTTGCACTTCTTAGGTCGGTCCTGCAGTAATAAGCGTGACATAATGGAGTTTTTAGGGTATTCAAGAGTCAATCGTTAGGATTATCTTAAATACATATTTAAGATTTCATAAATAGGTCACAGATATTAATATCTTAAGATGTTATCTTAAAATATTATTTAAGATAGTCTTGAAATGAGAATGAATTATGAATGCTTCTTTTAGATTGCAAAACAAAATGAATTCTAGATTAATTGTTATTATTGTTCTAAAAAACAGATTTTAAAAATTTACAAGTTTAATAATGCATATTTTCAAGCTTGAAAAATTATTATTTTGTAATTTCAAATTATTAATATGATTTATAACTATAGTTATCAAGGTATGTATAAATTTAATATTTTAATTTGAAAAATATAATGAAAAATAATATTTTATCAAATTTATAAAATTATTTGTAAGTTACGAATTAATGACGAGTTGATTGTGAGAAATCTCACCGGATAATGGCATCCAAAGGGTTCAAACGTGTGCAGAAGTGCCAGAGGCGTTGGATTCCTGATCCATTGTATGGCCTGCCAATTTGTAATTATCCATACGTCATCCATTGCGACGATGGTGTCAAGAAATGATATAAAGCCTTCTTTGTGATGCGGCTGAGTAAACCATGCAGCATGATAGAACAGACCGAAAGGCGCCCTATGAATGTGCATCAAATTATATATTTTAAAATGTTAAATAATATTTTACAAAATTTTATAAATAAATTCGATTTTGACGAAATAAATTTTTTTTCTATTTGAATAACTATTTTCTATAGTTTAAAATTCTTACTGTAATTTATTGCAGACATTATTGAATTACGATGTCAAAAGCAAAAAAACACATGAAAATTCTTGTAAAATAAATACATTAAAGTAGAAATTAAAGTAGAAATATTTTTTTATAAAGTAATATTTGCAATCACACGACAAAGATTAAATTATAATCCTATTTTTTTATTACAAGTAATATTCATGTTTTCTTTTATTTATTTCTTTTATTATCAGATTTTATTAATAGATATATAGTTATTTATTGATTATTGGATCAAAAAAATTTTTCAATATATTTTATAAGTATTCTTCAATTATAAGCATTTTTTCTATGAATCTTTATTATATATTTTTTTTCTTCTGACGTCATCAATTCAGAGATATCAGCGGGGAATGATCGGAAGCCTTATATCTTATATTTTATATAAAAAAATAAAAAATCGAAAACTGTGTATAAAAAAGATAACCAGAGAAATGTGAAGATTTAAAAAAATTTATTTTATGACTTTTTTTGTAATCGATGTATAATCGATATGCACGTAGCGCAGATTACTTTACTGACCTATTAGTCGTATAATGCCTCTCGAAGTTCTTAATGAGCATCTTGTATACGCCGTCTGGTGTCGGTGGGTTACTGCAGGCATCTCCCATGGAACATCTACCTCCATTGAGATCTTGCCACATTACCATAGGAACTTCCCACAATCCTGGATAGGATCTCGTGGGACAAGGCGGTATCATACAGTCGTGGAAGAGTTTGTAATCCAACGTGTACGGCCAACTGGGTGGTCGGTTCTCATAGATGGGCATAGAGGAATCATACGTAAAGTTTGTGTCCCAGAGCATTTTAAACATGTTGTTTCCTCCGACCTGCACCGCAAAAACAACGTTATACAGCCATAGTTTGCTCATTTCACTGACGAGTGATGACATTTTTTACGATAGAAATAATTTTTTGTTGAAAAGTATCGTTCTCAGATCATCATTATTATTTTTTATATATTTCTCGAGTTAAAATAAAAAGTTAATTACCGATAAGAAGGGGGCTCTCATTCCTCTGACATCCTCCAACTTGACACCACCGTACGCCGACAGAATTTCGCGCTGCCCAGCAACTTCTCGCGCCCACTTTCGCGCCGAAAATTGCTCACCGAAACTGTGCCTGTTTACGAGAATTTACCGTCATGTCGATTACTCAAGTCGTGAAGAATTAATTCTCACATGGCACAGTGATTCTGAAGTGGTTGACGACACGGTCGGAAACATCGTTTTTTTTTTTTTTCTTTTTTATTTCGAGTTTACATAAGCACACGCCTCTCGTTAGGCCGTCACTTTTGTAAAACGATGATATCGACAGCTGACGCACAAAAGATGGAAATGATTTCGCAAGAATTGAATGAGCATGGTTGTTATGTCATTATGTTACGTGCGTTATGCGCCTCTTATACTTACGTATCTTTTATAAGCGTCACGCGAAAGCAAAATATAGGATAAAAATTCAATCCGATAAAAATTTCCGAACGTGTGTCGAATGTCACTTCGATTATTCAACGTTTAAAGCGAAAGCGACTCGGTCTGTTGATACAATAAGCGTGAGTATGATTTATTAACTTTCTCATTAGCGAAACAAGTTAGCGTTAGTTTCAGGACCAAATGAGAAAAAGGCGATAACTGCTTATCGCCTTCAATGATTTTAATTAATTTACACTCATTCGCGCGTAGGATTAGTGAGTTGATGAGACGAATGATTGTCGAATGAGGATGATTGCTCGAAGTTGAATCGCGTTATTTTACAAACAAGAATAATATGAAAATTTTAGTAAATAACTACTATTCTTATATATCTTTATTCGCAATGTTATTATGATTAATGAACATAGATAGACATAATTTAAAAAAAAAAACATTTAATTCTAGATATTCAATTAATCAGTTCAGTTAATCCATAATCAATATTAAAATATCTTTTAATATCAATTAATATTTTTGTTAACTACTTGAATAATCCAATAATGTAATAAAATAATTGCGAGAGAGATATCAAACGCGGAAGATTGAAAAAGTGGTCTCTCATGTGGAGATATGTAGGACAAATTATTGTAGCAGACATATTAGCAACGAGATTACGTAATCTATCGCGAGGATCGTTGTCGAATAAAATAGAAATAAAATAGAAAGTCACGTGCTACTTCCCTTGCCCTCTAGCGAAAATCGATCCGTCTTAATAACGGGATGGGATTACTTACGAGACTGTGTGGGAAGCAATCTCGTGGCCCGAGGCATAGAGATTTTGAACCTGGCTGTAGTCGGTCCACTCGTGGGACACGTAGAAAGTGGCCGAGATGGGACAGCCGTTGGGGTTCTTTCGTCCCTTCTCGAACAAATCGGCGTAGAGGCCCTTGTTCAGATCGTTCACGGAATCGTCGAAGGTCAGGAGAACGATTTGCGGTATTTCCTCCGGTAAATAGTCACCTGTTTCGTTTCAGGGAAATGGATGGGACACGAGAGAATTGGGATCCGCGCGTTCGAGATCGATGTTGAAACATGTGTGTGAATGTTTGTTTTTTTTTTTTTTACAGATGTAAGTATCGATGTGAAGAAGTTTTTTTGAGTAGGTTTTTTTTTTTTATTTTTTGATATGGCGTGATGTGTGTGAAGATGTATCGGTTAGAGTGGCGCGTGATGGGAATGAGGAACACGGCGAGGCGTGAAAAAGAGAGTAAGAGCAAGAGAAAAAGAACACACAAGGCGTTAGTACACGCGTCATTAGTACACACGACACAGGCGTGTCGTACGCGCCCGGTGAAACTGCAGTTTACCGGTGTGTTACTATCAGACCTCGCGATCCCTCATTCGAGAGACCGTCGATCTCCTATTTGATCAGGATACACTCGCGGTTTCACCGAGTGGCAATTTGCGTTTTCATCGTTCCCCACGGAGGATCCTCTAATTGCCATGGTGCCGCTTTCGAAGGTGGACGGACGCGGTTCTTAAAATAGCATTTAGAAGTTCGCGAGCGTATTTTCCGCGAGAGCAATTCACGGCCGATTTATAAAGATCTAAAAGGCACTCGGTGACACGAAGATCCATTCGAATCGAGCACTCGAGGAGTCAAAGAAACCGAAAGTCTCTCTCTCTCTCTCTCTCTCTCTCTCTCTCTCTCTCTCTCTCTCTCTCTCTCTCTCCTTTCTCGCAGTTAAACTTGATTGACCGAAGAATCGCGGATTTTTCAGAATCTAAAAATCCAAAAAAAAGTACAGAAGAGAAATTTGTTGAAGTATCGGTATAGAAAGAACTCGGAGATCGAGTCTCCCGTGAAATCGACGGAGCTCGCGATTAATCTAACCCGAACCGCACCGAATTGGAGGATCCTTCGCGGGTTCGCGAATCCATTCCCGATTCAACGTCCGCTCGAAGCGTTCTCCAGGAAAGCGGTCGAGTGGACGAGCGACAGTAGAAATCATGTATGTTAACCGTGCGTACACGTGGTCACGATGAAGAAACGATGATGACGATTCGATGCGAGCCCGGCTCCTCCACTTTGGTTAAAGTAGCGCGATGTATGCGACGTATGTCTCCGGTGTTAATTAAACATTGGCATTTTTGCGTCTCGTGATTTTGCACACGAGACCGACTTACGAGACGGTGTGAGACGCCATTTCGTGGCCGTCCGCATAGAGATTTTGCACCTGGCTATAGTCTGTCCATTCGTGCGAGACGTAAAAAGTCGCCGTGATCGGGCAGCCGTTTGGATTCTTACGGCCGTTTTCGAACAGTTCGCTGTACAGGGGTTTGTTAAGATCGTTTACGGCGTCGTCGAAAGTGAGCAGAACGATCTGCGGCGTCTGCTCGTTCGGAATACCACCTGTGCGTCACAGTTGCATTATAGTAGCACGCTACGATACGATCGGCCGAGGCTGTGTCATTCCTCGGTGAAACCGAGAAATATTATTTCTATAATATATGCTTAATGCGATCACGCCTTTCTAAAAATGGAAGCGCGATACCGTAATCGCGATTTCTACGGGGGATTAACGGGATATAAATTAAAAAACGATCACTCCCTTCGAGATAGCGGGTTATCTCCGAGATTCGCTAACGCGCGATCTCGTCGGTATTTTAATATCCCTTTTTTCGTTACCAATTTTTAATAATTGTAAATGTGCCATCTAAAATTAACGCTCCCGTTTTAAGCTCCCGTGATTTCCAATCATAAAATTTGTATAGACCTAGCTTGAAAGTTGAATTAGCCAATAGTCTTCCTCGGGCGATAATTTGCTCGCGAGAACTTCGTAAGGCAACGGCTCTTCGGAAGTTTTTTTTTTTTTCCTAGACATTAAAAATTTCGAAGAAATCTGAATTAAAAGTTCCAGCGGCGATCGTAATCGCGCGCGCTCCCGTTATCCTCGAGTCGCTAAAGTAAGAAAGAAGTTCTCCAGAAGTTATTTCTTCGGGCGAAAGTAAAGCGACATTCAATGATCCGCGCAACGATATCGAAATTTTACGGGCCGCGTTTTACGGGCCGGTAAATAAAGTAATCGAGCGTCGCTTGAGCGTCGCCCGACATGCTCCTTCCGACAATGCAAATTGCTTTCAATTTCGAAGGGCGACGCACGCCGCGAGCGTACACATATATATATATCGGGCGTAGATCTGTTTCACTTTCGAGCGTACTATGTAACATTAAAGGTACGTACGTATGTAACATTAGAGAATCGGAGAAAGTCACGGCGAGGCCGTCTAAACCGTTCGTCAAACTTAACATTCGTGGCGCGCGACCGCCTTGCATAATCCGTGGATTTTTCGCCTGACATTTCGCCGCCTCGTTACGCCCCGGTCCGATTCCCCCCCTCCTCCCCCTCCCCGCGGTTGATTCGATCAACGGAAGGCACGAAATTCGTAGGCGACCTTCGAGAGAGGTCTGCTTTCCAGGACGAGACGTCCCGCTTCCTCGTTTACATTCAGTCGACACAGTCGCCCGGGCTTTCGGCACGCGGAATGCAAACTTTTCCGTCTCATATTTCTCTCGAGCTCGCAGAACGTCATTTCCGGTCTACTTAGCCAGATTAATCAAATTAATCATTTTTTTTTTTTTTTTCGAAAACAAGATTTATAAACTAGTTCGTGGCATCCGTTGTGAGTGTATCTATAAATTTCTCGCGGTGATTCTTTTTCTTTTTTTTTTTTTAATTTACTTCGCTCTTCGGATCCACGAATTCCACGTTCTTCTCCCAGATACAAAGTTATCTCGAATTATTACCAAAGACAAAGGCGTTTCCAGGGAGACTCCAACGCGTTGTTTTCACGATCAAATCTAATTATCATCGATTATTTCGCAAAATTACCTGGTATATCGGCGCCACCGCAGCTGCAATCCGGAAGCAAGCAGACGTCTCTGCGGCATTTCGCCGCCGGTTTGTCCACCTGAGGCGTCGGGTAGATCGGCGCTGGTCTCACCGGGGGATACCGATAGATGTCAACGAATTCCTGCGCCTTCGAGACTATCTCGGTGGACGGCTTTAACGTTGGTCGCGATCGCCTGGAAACGATTAATCGGAGATGATTAAAAGGGAACCCATCGGATCGACACGTTCGGCATGTTGTAAGGAATTCACCGAGAGCGAGTGATCTCAGGTATTTGCGGTATCATCATGAAACTCTCGCTTATTTATGAGTCGCATTATATATACATGAGCTAAATCATGCCCCGTTGAAGAAAGTGAATTGACAATGAACTTACGGCGGTGCAGTGCCCCGGTGGATCTGCTGCGGCCGACCTCGGCTGGAAAACGAAGAGGAGGAGTAAAATTGGAGCGTAAGATAAGATCCGAGGATTTCCGGCGACGGTGAATAAGGAAAATGCTACGTTTACTACGTCGCGCGGAGAAAGCGAGGAACTTAGTTTTACTGAGAGCCGGGCGAAATCGGGTCTCGGCCGACGGAAATCGGCACAGGGCCGTCCTTTTCGTGCCTCGCGCCATGCGCAAATCCGGTGTAACGATTAAGAAAATCGTCCGAGCGAATTCTATGCGAGTCAAAAGATACTCGAACTCGTCCTCGAAATCGCGTGGAACAGCTCGACAAATATTCGGAACGCGACAAAGTTGGCGAGGCTGCTTTGTAAAATGCACTCGTCACGAAGGAGATTCAAATAAAAAAAAAATAAATAAATAAATCTTCCTTCGTACTATTTCATGTCGACGCGCAATTCTCTGACATCTGTTCGTTCTTTGTAGATATAGAACTAATGCCATTTAAGCTTATTGTTGGTTATAAATTCAAACAGGTACCTCGGTGCATTGACGGTGTAAGGTCTGCTGCTCGTGCTGGGGGTCTGTGTGCTCGTGGTCAGCGGTATAAAAGTATCCACGATGACATTCGGCGTTGTTACGTGGACCACGGGATGGCTGAGCACGTTCGTTCTGCACTCGCAAATAAATTAATCGAGTCGCGATGTCGCGTAATTGCACGCTTCTACCGCCTCCGACATACGTCCGAGATCCGTCCTGGATGAAAACCGGCAGGACGGGTACTCTCGAACTGATACAGCGTGCTCTCGCACGCGGCAATACTATTTTTAAATGGTGATAGACACGACAACCTCGAGAGCGATGGCGTGAAAACATCGACACTTTTAGATAATAAGTCGCGACGAGATCTGCGTGACGAGAGAGAGAGAGAGAGAGAGAGAGAGAGAGAGAGAGAGAGAGAGAGGTGCATCCATTAAGGATGCGCTAGGACGAGTGGCACGAGAGAAATAAATTCTTAAAATAACAGCGAGTTCGAGAGAAAGGATTTATGTTTGCCAAGAACAACCGTTAAATATACGTATTGTTGTGTCGCAAAAGAAAACGGGATTCAGATGGGATTAAGATTAATCTATTTGGCGGAAAAAAATGATTTTGCAATGATTTTCCAATAAAATCTCCAACGATAATTATTTGAGATTTAAACGCGATTCTAACGATTATTATATAAATGTGTGTTACATAGGATAAAATCACTTTCGAGTCCTTCGAGTCGCAAGAAAGCCCGTTATTCTAGATGAGCGATATTATTAATAATTAATATCGAGGTAATTTTCTTACCTGAATTGTTGACCATCGGATATGCGGAATTTATTCTTGTTCAGCTGAGCCTGAAACAAGCCATGAAAAAGAGAAATCATTTTTAGATGTATATTTTTAGATGTATGAAATATGTATCTCATACATACCTGATTTTCGTAAATATCATAATCTTGCACGTCGTGATTTAAATTATACTTGTCAGCCTCATTCACGGCGACCTTCTTGGGTTTCTGATATTGCTTCGTGTTTACCTCGCTAATTTTCACGTTTGGTTGCTGCACTGTCTGATTGATGGTATATTGATTGTAATCTATGTAAAACAACAATAAATTTATCGGAATTATAATTAATGAATCCGCAAAAAGTGAAAGTAGACTTTGTTTTGTCAATCATTAATCTCTCACTGTTAGGTTTGCCTGACATTCAAATACGTTATTCAGTAAAAATTGAGCTTTTAAGAAATTTTAAAAAGAATAAAACGCAAGTTGAAACATAAAACATTCCGGATACTTTTTCATTTTTCATATGCTTTGTCCAAGGCTGGCCTTGGAATGTACAACTGCCTAAAATAGTAGATGAAATTTTTTTCTCGAAGTTTATTCTATAGATTTATTATTTTGCCATGCGACATTTCGAAAGTAAAAATTAACAAATTGCCTACCATCGTCCTTGTAAATAGAAACGTCGTCGTCGTAAATCGTGTAATATGGGTAGCTTTGATCTGGATCGCTGTAGTAAGCTTTGGATAAGACGGGCGCCACGGTCGAGGCCAGAGTTTTAGCAAGCCTCGGCGCTTCGGTGGTCGGGACGGGCGTTCTAAAGCGTAAGAGAAAGAAATTAGTAAAGGGGAATAATGCAACAGAAGCTCGATGTTAATTGCGGTGCTTTCACGATGAAATGTGCGGCATATCGGATCACGTTATTACATAAAAAAAAAATTTCAATCAAGGAAGAGAGAGAGAGAGAGAGATATCATCGGAGAGACGACCGATTGCGAGATATAAAAAGTTTCGAGGGGAGAAATCACTCTCTCGTTCAAAATCAAATTAAGACGCCTTACTTCATCGCGACGAAAACCGTTTTCTTTTCTCAAGAGCGTATTTGTAACTTCATTACCAACCTGTAATGAGACTCCGCTTGGGCACGTGCGCTCACCAGGCTATCCTTCTCCCTCTCCTGGAAACAGGCGCGAAATCATAATCTCAGTGAACAACGAGATTCTTGAATTGCCGCATTCACCGCTAATTGATCAAATTCATTTCGACATTTAATGGACGCGTCCGTCGTCTATTCAATGCAACTTTCTATTTGCGTTCCCTCTAAGGAACGTCAATATCCTTGTAATCGTTTATGCATTTGGATTATGCACTGTAGCATTGAATAGCATTGTGACACGTTTCGTTATTAATAAAAATCATTCCGCTACTTGCTTAATCATTTACAATTCCTTCAATCTACATTATGCACAATCCCAAAGTATATTCTATCGGCAAAAGAATCATTTATTCAAGTACATCTTTTTAAATGTTATTTAATAATTTCATAAACCATCCAAGAATTGATTAGGGCCATCTCAAAGGCCGATATAAAAAGATAATTTGCTCAGATCTTGTATTGTAAAAATAATTTCCTCGGGCCATTAAAATTATTATGTAGAATGATCAAGCTTGTTCATAGTACAATCAAAATTTTTTTATATTCTAGCAACGAATTTGAACGTCCTACATTCTTAATCTTGTATCACGTAATATCTCCGGTGCATTTTTTTAATTAAAAAAAAAAAAAAAATATCTCAAATTTAGAGATACCATACAAAATACACGACGATTGTAGTGAGTCAATAAAATTATTTCTAAATTTGTATCGAATCCAATTTTTAGATAGATGAGTCAATAAAATTATTTCTAAATTTGTATCTAACTTTTAGATTTTTATCAAATTTTATCAATTTTTATCAAATTTTATCAAATTTTTAGATACTTCAGCGAAAGTAACAGTTCTTTCCATGAATATCGCAAGATGCATGACTTACCGATATTATATTCCGTCGCAGGCCATCACGGTCACGTTGCACCTGGCCGATCGTCGAAGGTTGTCCACGGTACACTCGTTGCTGCCGATCGTTCTCCACCTCCGAGGCGGGACCGTACTCATCATCGTGATAATTCCTCGAGTGCTGTCGCTGCCTCAGCTGCCTCTCGGTGATCTGCGAAACCGGCGACGACACGGTCGTAACCGTGATCGGCTGCCTCTGAATGGGTCGTTGTTGCTGCTGCTGTTGCTGCTGATCTCGTAACTGTTGCTGTCGTTGTTGCTGCTGCTGTTCCTGTATCGTCTCGAGTTTTGCGGATCTGTGATCGGGACGGTTTTGAATTTAAGTGCGACTGTCTTGGAACTATATGTTTCTTTTTTTTTTTTTTTTTTAAGAAAGAAAAGCCGAGCGCTAATAAATTACAAAATGTTTTGCGCTACGTTTAATTCAACATAGAGAATATAACGCTCGCATATATAAATACATGGTGAGCGACTGGACCTACATCCTCGCACAAGAGTTGCATAGAAATAACATAATAAAGAGAACATAATAAATATCCTCCGCCGAGGAAGAAATGATCGGAATTACAAGTGCCTGCTTTCGTTTCTGTGCCGTTCGAAAACTAACGGAGCTGAACGTATCTGAACGTCCCGCTAAAAATTCTCGCGGGAATGTCGCGTATCGACGATTATGTAGATATATAAAACTGAAGGATTGTCTTGTAGAGATTTTCTTTTTAAATGACAAGGACACCCGGAATCCGAGACGAACAAGTTGAGAAACTCTTTCCCGATTGCCCGTGTACAATGCAACTAATGAGTATCCAGCCTGCGCATTGCTCAACTTCTTGGATTTATGTAACAAGAGACTCAGCTGTCGTTCTTGCTCGAAAAGATCCATTCTCGCATACAAATACGCATTATTTTCATTTACACGTGTAACGAGTGAAACGAATTAATTAACTCCATCACGTATAGCCGCGTGCTCGTCTAATGAGAATATCAACCTGTCGCGGTTGCTGTATACCGTTTACAAATTTTCGCACGTATTATCCCAATCGTAACTCACGAACGAGGCTGAACAACGCAAAAAATACTATTTGATTTTGTAATATTATTTTCTGAGATATACTCACTCGTGGCATCTATTTTTTTCTGTAAGGCAACAATTAAATTTTAAATTAAAGTAATTTATGTTAGAGAGTAATAATAAGAAAACGAAAGTGAAGCCACATGAGAATTTACAGGCGGAACGAAGTGGCCTCTAACAAGCGTTGCTTGTCGTTCGAATGTGCGTTATTTTTTTTTATCGGCGCGTAATACTCGTTGATATTTCTGTTTTTTTTTTTTTTTTTTTTTTTTTTCTATCTCGCGTGCCGAGAGTGCACGTTCGAGGATTCGTGAACGCGAGATGCATTCGAGCAGCCGAGAAAACGCGATCGCGAGGTTGTTCCATCGAAACTAATGGCTCTCTCGCGAATCTCCCCCGCACACCCTCCCAATCCAGTCGCCTTAATCGACCGCGCTGGCGCTGTTTCTCTTTCTTTTCACTCTCACTCTCGCCTTTTTCTCCCATCGGCTGTCGCGCGAGCGTGGGTGAAGCTCGTATGCGCCCGCGCCAGCGAACGCCATTGTTTTGCAACCACGTCGAAAACGAAATCTCACGTGCGGAATGCAACGCGCTACCGTGTCATTTTTGTAGAGAAACACGGTGCGGAGAAGGAAAAACACTTTGCCACGTTCTTATATTTCCATATACACCGCGACAGCGACGTAACTCGCGGGAAAACGCAATTATAGCCTCTAAATAAGACCCATGAGAAAACATCGATGTAAATCTTATTTATAATTGTTGAATATGGAATTAAACTGTTGACACTTGAGAATACCTTCAGGCAGAATATTGATTAGACAAACTCACCTTTCTAACAGGGGATCTTCCTCGACCTCTTTATTGGACGATCCTCCTCCCGGGCAGCCAACGTTTCGTGGCCAGTCGCACGTCTGCAAGTCGTGACTAGAAAAGAAGGCAAAACGATTTGAATTTTTTTTTTATTAGCGATCGTTAACGATCATTAGTTACTTACCGAGCACGGCCTTACACGGCGCGATCACGCAAGTTCTCGCGCCTGTCGTGTCATTAAAATTACATTTGCACGACGCGAGACGTATCATTTCCAATTTCGCCGGTTTTACCGTACGTTATGTCCCTTTATATATATATATATATATATATATATATATATATATATATACACCGTGGCCTTTTTTCGGTTACGCAAAAATTATCCTAGATAGCTCTCTTCCGTTTACGCGTCACGGTAATTAAGATTTATTTACATGCCATAAATAAACGCGCGTGCGACGTAAAGTGCAAAGTTTTTATTTTCAAATTAACCTGAGCATCATCGAGTTTCATGACATAAGTGGTACTTAAAGTATTACGATGCTCAAGAGTGATCGAGCGGCTCTTTCGAGACTCCAATTTCCCCTTTCATCCGATCGCCTAGGTTTTTTCATCGCGCGTGCGGCCCAACGAAATCTTAATTAAGTGGTAAAATGTCCGAGCGTGTGACTCACGCGACTTGAGAGCGTTTCCCGGGAATTCTAGACGGACCCGTTTATCGTCGAGAACCGCATTTGGTGCGTCGCTCCTGGAACCTATCGTCTCGATCTCACCCGTACTTGGATATCGCGTTACCATTAAGTACCTTGGGCAGTATCGGCTAAATCGCGCTCGCGCGGCGAACTCGTTCGCATATCGGTCGAGGCGTGGCCGATCGATTTTTTTCCTCCTCTTCTCCAGGGTTACGCATGTACGTGTACGACCCCCTTTTACCGTGCAAATCCAGACGACCGGATTGAAAGTAATCCAGGATCGTATCCGCCCGCGCGCAGAGGCCGATAGCCGCCAACGTTGGACCCGCTCGCGAGACTTTGAGAGCAAACCGAACAAAACGGCATTCTTACGTTGTCGAGATCGTGCGATCGTATTTAGCTCACGATACGACGGTCCGTCGCGCGCTCTCAGAGGAGGAGCGTAGGTTTTCCGCGGCGTACGGTTTCGGCACGTCGAATTTTTCGATCCGCAATCGCGCGTCCGCCGCGGGAAAGTAAGCGATTTCGTTCGCGCGATGAGCGGCAACAAGCGAGGAGTTCTCTCACGAATCTCGCAATGCAACGCGCTGGGAGCGCGAGACGGGTCGCGCGCATCCGGCACCTAAATGCCTTTGCGTCCGCTCGACAATGCACGCTCGATTCGGCGCGCGCGCGACGGCGGCATCCTAACTCGCTTAATTACCACCCCGCCGCTAATTCGCGAGCCGAATATTAGCCGATCGATCGTCAGAGGCCGCGGGATCGTCGGTCTTTCCACGGTTTTCCTTTTCGCTCTCTTTCTTGGAGAGCTCGATCCCCCCCCCCCTCTTCCTTGGAGCTCCCCCGGTTCCCCCGCCGCTGCTCCAAGACGGTGATCGCAAACGCGGTCGTCAACCCCGCGCAATTATGCGCCTGCCGGCAGAAACTCCGTAACGAGCAGAAGAATTCCTCACGTCGACCATCTTCCATTATCTAGCACGTAATCTCGGAACTCGCGGGATTTTTAGTGCCTCGATGCCGAACAACGCTGGCGCAGCGTTACGTCTCGCAGCGAAATAATCAATGGGAAGCAATGCTTCTTCTAAGCTCTGAGGTCTCCATGCAAATTTTTACAAGAGATTTATTGTCGCAAAAATGTACTAAAGAAACGAAGGCGATTTCCTGTGGGACATTTTCGGTTTCTAAATATCGCTTTGAAGAGAAGCAATTTTTTTCGAAAACAAAAAAACGTCACGTCATCGGGACACTTCCGAGAATCTTAATGCGATTTTCTTTTACCATATTTCTTTGTCGTGTTCCTACTTTCTAATCTTGTACCTGTACATGAGACCGCCCGTGCAGGACTCCAGCAAGGCACCGCCAAAAACGCACACATAATACTGAGTGCAGTCACGTGGATGAGGGTAGTATCCAAATTCCTCGGGGCATTCAAATTCCAAAACTGCTTCATTTCTGCTGGCTCTTGCGCTTCTCGGAGTATTCCGTTGGCATCCTGAAACATGTGGAAAAAGAAAAACGCGTGTCAGTTTAAGTTGTTAACTGGTGTTATTTATCGCTTTAGCGTAACGTGTAATTTCAGTCATTTTAATCAGTTGTCAGTTTGTACTGTTGTAAGGCCAGCAAAACTTCCTTTCGTTTCCCGAATCGCAATTAATTATCACCAGAATGAAAATTCGCGGCTTAAAGCCCCCGCGGGGGATTTCTGTCCGATTATACAATACATATTCGAATCGGACATGCGTTTGATCCTATCGCAGCTTATACGGTCTCTTGCATAGTCTATCCGATCTTAGATCTCCATGGAATTGCGAAATAAATTTTTTTATGCAGCCCGCATTGCGAAACGGTGAAACAAAGAAAGTCATAGCAGTGCGGATTAATGGGCCTTGTGCGATATATAAAACCGACAACGATTGTTATAAGCCTGGCGAAGGTTATTGTTGCTCCTTTTGCAAATCGATAATCATGTGAAATAAGCTTTTGTAATTTCGCTTAAAGTTCAAAGTGATCTTATTATATAAGTTTATAAAAGACTTGTAATAAACGCTGCCTTATTAACGATGCACAACGAGATTCTGATAAATCACTACACCTGTTTATCTCGCTTTTAAAACAACATAATTTAAAATAGCCTTCTACAAATGACCTATCGAAGAATATTATTTTTCGAATGTATATACATATCATTTCTCACTCTATAATTTAGCGGAAACTCCCGTTCTCTTTCTCACGCCAACAATGTGGCGATCAAGAGTCGTGAAACTTAATCAAATGTACCTTGTCCAAAGAACAGAACGATTTTTAATAAGAATTTCCCATTGTCGCTCACGCATGCGTAAGGCTGCGTTTGAGGCTCCGTATCGAAGTTTTATCCTTCTTTAAATACCGCATTATGCATTAAGCCGATAATTTTATCCGGGAGCTCGGAGCATAAATACAGATTCATTAATTACGCGAACAAAGCGTGCGTCAACGTGCTAGAGTGTGAATTATGATTACGATCTATTTATTCCGACGTGGCGTACGCGCAGGGGCCAGTTGAGCCGTGAAATGTCGTAAACACGTTCAGCCTCGAACGAGCGTGACATGATTGCTCGCCGTATATCACCCTGTACCGCCTGTCTCGTATCCCATATGTTGAAACCGCAAGCGGTGGTAAATGCAACGCGCCGACGGATTGCGCAATGGAAAAGTAGCCGGATTTTTGGTCGACCTTGCACTCACGCACACGCGCGATAATGTGTGTTGCTCGGAGTAATATCCAAACTGCAATTTACAAATCGCCCTAACTCTGGGAAAGGATTGGCGAGGTAAACCTCGCTCGCTGCGAGAAACTCTCTCGCGACAGTCTCGCGAGGATATCGGCGAGGTAAGGCTGAAGAACGCGCGCGCGCGAGGCACATGGAAAATGCGTCGCGCGTGGAAAAGCCGTAACAATGCGGAGGCATTAATTTTACCGAATGCGCGTGTATACGCACGCAACGCGCGGAGAGACACGCACGAGGAAAGATACGTGATGCGCGCGTGCGTGCGCGAAGCGCATCTTGCATTCGCGCAATTTCAACAATCAGGCCTCTCTTGCAAGAGGAAGTTCGAGCCGGGCTCTTTCTCGGTGAGGTTTTCCCCTCTGATTATAGAGCCCAGTTGATTAATAAGCGCCCCTGGAAATCGAGATAATTGCGACCTAATGAGAAAATGTGCGGTCGTTACTGGAATAAATATCATCGAGAGTGCGTTTGTGCATTTCGCCCTTTAACCATCGACGGTAAATGAAAAGAAAGAAAAAAAGAGAGAGAAAGAGAAAGAAAAATCGCCGGAGGGCAGAGTTGCAAGAAGGATGTCAGACGGTACATCTTGAAAGATGCTCGCGTCTACCTTTTCCAATTTTCTCGATGGGACACGAACCGAACTGCTGGATTCTCAGTCACGCGACGTAGAGCAACGACAAAAGCGCTATTATTATTACTACTACTCTCGGTGATATTTTCCTTTTCTACTTTTTTTTTTTGCTTTCCAGAAGTCTCCGATGTGCGTGCAATGCGAATTATGGTCGAGGTACGCGTGGGTGCCCAGGTATGTCCGGGTGCCGTTGGATAGAGTTTTGAACACGCACACGTCTACTTCCCATACGCACGTACGATGAACGACGAAATCGTTGTGCAATCATCGTCGGGTATACACAGTACGCTCAGTATACTCTAATGACGAGTAATAACGAATTTACCTGCGCGATATGCGCGAGCGCGAGCGTATTATCGTAATGGTGATTAAAATTAGGTAACCGAAGTGGAAAAATGAGAGAGGGAAAACTCGATCGCTGGGAAGAGAGGGCTCAGGAATGCAAGATTAATTTCCAGAGAATGCGACTAATTAAGCACGCGCGTAGCCGGAATGAGCGGCATACGAGGGAATTAATTACTTCCCCTTCTCCTTCGCTTAATTCATAATGGCGACGAGTTTTATGCGGTATAATGCGAGTTAATGCACTTACGTGAGGTTTACGAGAGTAAAAACGAATGATAACTATTCGCTTTCTGTACAATTTAATTTCTCTTTGCAAGAGTAAGGCACGTCTGTTAAATCTGTCTGTATATACTATCTGTCAAAAAAGTAATAGAAAACAAGATGATTAAATTATTTCAACAAGATATAATACAAAGGAAAAATATAGTTTAGACTTTTTGTTATATATTAATAAAATTTTTTTTAAAGTTGGCCTATTATTTTCTGTTGTTTTATTTGTTCTGTTATTTTTATTATTTAATCGGAAGTGCGTAATACACGCTCGAACTTTTGACAAATAATGCATATCTTCTACAGACGTATGTATTTGCGTACAATTTTTATTATTAATACCGCGAGTGCGTTCGGACTAAAATTGCACGACGGATATCCGGGTGTAATTTATACGCGCGCGTAATTACGCGTTTTCAGCGGGGCGAGATTGTCTTCCTGGCGGCATTGAAGTCACCGGCTGACCGGAGTATTCGGACGCGAAGGTCGCCGGGAAATGCCGGAACGAAGGAAAACGGCAAAAGATTTGAACGGGATATGAACGTCCTCGACCGCGCGAACGCAGAAGGACGGTCGCGTACGCAGCGACTGACGTCAGGGGAATCGATTTCAACGCACGGCTCCAGATCCCGTTCTCTCCCGGCTGTCATCAACACACGGCGGTTGACCTCGAAATCATTCGCTCGCGATCTTGAAAGCGACCGTGAGGTCGCTGTCCTTGCCCGCGAAGCGATCCCAAAATCTTACTCGCGACGATCGAATTTCCGACCGAGGCGTTCCGTTTCCGAGGAATGCAGCGGAAAACGAATATTCCACATTGGATACTTTCAAACATACTTTTACCAATGTTCCATAATATCGTTGGATATCGTGGATATTCGTTAATATTAAAAATTTCCGCTATATATGTAAAATATTTAACGACTATTCAATGACGGCCGTATTTGTATAATTCCTACTTAGGATCTTGCGCTTACATTAATTTTTACGTATTCGAGAAGCTGGTTGGTTTTTCCCTGGTGCGCCTTTCAACTACCTTGTGTATATATGTCCCGGTATTACATAAAGAATTCACACAGCAAACGCAATTTTCCATCGCGTCGCTGACATTTGACGTGGTGGAAGTGGAATTATGCCCCCCGCAAAATATAATGCAACCGAGTATCTGCGGCTAACGACATTCTAGTGCGTTTACAGTACGGTGCATCATCTGCAAATAATACGTTCTAGAAGTGCGCCTGGCGAATAATGCACCGCGACGCGAGAGCGTTGCACCCGGCACGGGGACTAAATGTCAAGCCGAACGCCTCGCATGGACGACGCGTGTCGACCTAGAAATACTCAAATGATGCGTCGCGATTGCTAAAGTGACACGAAATTGCAGCTTTTTACGACAGTTAAAAAAATTAAACACGTATCCGACGGCGGTCCGCGCGCCGGCTAATCCGCGCTTTCTTGATCTTCGCTAATTATACGGCCATCTCACGTTTCACGTCGCACTGATCACCAATTACACGACCACACGCATGTGTACATTTTTTCCTATATTTAAGTTTCAATATTATATCTATATTAAACTAACGTGTAATTTGAACGACATATATTTTCACGAATTCTCAAGCGCAATGTTTAAATATTCCAATTTCTTCAATGTCCGTTCATTAACTTTCTCTAATTTTACTTTTGATTTATTTGCTTTAATTCAAGGCCTCTTTTTCGATGTCGAGCTACAGGCAGAGTTTTGAAGGCAAGCATCTTGTTGCATTCTCGATAATGGAAAGTACCGAGCGCGGGAGCCGGCTTATCATAATGAAAAATTGCGAAACTTTTTTAACACCCAGCGAACGTGTCGTAAGAAACTGCGGTTTTCGGTGACGCTTTTTTGCAGGAGAGAGATAGATGGAAAGAGAGAGAGAGAGAGAGAGAGAGAGAGAGAGAGAGAGAGAGAGAGAGAGAGAGATTCAAATA
Source organism: Pogonomyrmex barbatus (assembly GCF_055798465.1). NCBI lineage: Eukaryota > Metazoa > Arthropoda > Insecta > Hymenoptera > Formicidae > Pogonomyrmex > Pogonomyrmex barbatus. The sequence continues at coordinate 15,528,803 of NW_028297098.1, forward strand.
ATTTTCATAGAGTGCGGATAGAATGTAGGCGCGGATATTGCACCGTTGAACGATGCAGAATCACGCAATTGTACACTGTAACTCTGTGATAAAGACAGAGTTTTATTTTATTATAACAACTGAAGAGGACTTTGTAAGTCGAAGCCGATTACATTAATCATCCAATTAAATTTCATTTAATAAATCCCCATTCGCTCTCGTTCTATCGTCCCATTTGCTCTCGTTATTACGTGCGTTTGTTTGTTTGTTTGTCTTTTTTTTTTTTTTTTTTAATACTTTGCAAATACGAGCTGTTATTTTGCTTGCTTGCTGTTATTTTGCTTTGCTGGCAATGGTTTCATTAAGGAGCCAAAATTTTCTCTCGCAAGAATTTCACGCAAGTTCTATATGTGCAATATTATTATTATTAGTCAATGATCTTTTTCCACGGCGAACGTGCGATATCGCAGCTGTGATGGAAAGGCAGCTTCTGACGAAAAGCAGCCATTGCGAAAATTGATCGCCAGGAGACTTCGCGCACCTGCGCGCGCCAGCGATTATTCTACCGGCGCGGTCTTTGCATCCGGAACACTCCGGGCGGAGCGTAATCTATCAGAGTCTAATATTCGTCGTGCATTTACGCAACGCGGCCACCCGGGGCGGTCCGCGGCCGGAACCGCCGACGTCGAAATCGCCCGCCACCAGGAAATCGTTTCTCTCTCGGTTATCGGCGCGCTCTCCTTACGGATATACCACTGCAAAACTCGCCGCCTCTGTAATGATCCACGTACCCAATTACGCCGCGATATACGATATTACGTATGATCCATATGAATATATATACACACACGGCGCTCTTCATAAATCAATAGCGCGAGCGCGCTGTTTTTCCTAAGGCTGGCTCGGCGCGCGATAGAAGTCGGCAACCAGTTCGCGACAGAAACGAGACGCGCGAGGAAAGGAAGGACTTCGCGAAGCTGAGAGAAGTGAAAGTCACGCGAGCGACGGAAAGAGAGAAGGAGGCGCGACGCGTCGAGAGCGAGAGGGACAGAGGCAGGGCGACGAGAAAGAGACGGAGACTCCCGACGATAGGATAAAAGAGTCGGCGAGTGAATGAGTGAAAGTGAGCTGGAATACCGAAGCGGTGCTCGGAAACTGGAGCGCCGCTTGCATAATATCGGACAGTTTATACAGTTTAAGGCGTTCCGTGTTGCACGGGCGCCCGCTCGACATATCGTGCGTATCCCGCGCAAATCGATAAATCATTGCGCTACGATAATTCGTAATTATGTCGGAAAAACAATGTTCGCGAACTTTCGCGGTTTCGAAGCGAACAGGGGAGGGGGAGGGGGGCTCTTTAAAAACGACTCGCTCGTATTTTGTTTCTTGCTTGACATTTGACAAAAAACATAATACTTACATTTTATATGTATATATATATATATATATATATATATATATATATATATATATATATATATGCAAATTAAACATGTCATGTTAAGAAAATAAATTTTGTCGTTTCTTTCACTAAAATAACTACCTCTTTATCTCCTTTTAAATTTTATTAACCGTATTTATATAACTTCTTACATATAGGAAAAGAACGTTTTTTTGTTAAAGCGCATAAAATTCGACCAAATATAGATCTGAAGATAATTTTGTTGGAACATCAAAATAATTATTTATGACATTCAAGCTGCTAAAATATCAAATCTATTTTACAATATCATTGTCATACTTAAACGTTCTACATAATTATTTTCGACGATCCAACAAAATTATTTTCAAATCTGTATCTGACCAAATTTTAAAATACCTCAATAAAGCTGTTCTTTTATCAATACTGAATACTCGTGATTTTTCTGATGTTCTTTTCTATAAAAGGAAAATTGAGGCAAAGTATTTAAGAAAATACAAAGATATGTCGCGAGCAATTCAGCTCTCCTTACTCTATTATATAGTCGTCACGTTGCAGTTACCCGGATCGACGAAGAGGAAGAAAAAAATGACCCGTCTGTCTATGGCAAATCAACGATTAGAGCGGACAAACATGGGCAACGTTTGATCTCCATTAACGGTGGCGATACACATGCTCGGTATCACGTGGGACTTGGAAGGAGATTAACGCGAGCACGTGACGGAAAACTCACGAGTCATTTTAAAGCAACAGCCGGGAAGCAATCTCGCGTTATCCAGGAACACCTCCGTATCGCGAATCGACACGTGATAATCAGCAGGATCGAATTGGAAAAGCCTCATTATCGCGTTTCCGCACCACCCGTGGAATTATGCGATTTTTCAATTGCGTTTTCATCGTCGTACGCACGTGCGCGCACTGCGGTTTTAAGACCCCATTTCCCGTCGCAAAACCACGGCGGGAACGACTTGATTGCTCGTTGCCTATTCGGGCGGGGCACTCGATTGTAAAGGAGATTTGGCTCACTCCGGAGTCCGGTCACGCGGTCCCATTACGGCGGTTAAAGCGGCCAATTAGAATCCGACGCGAATCCGCTCGCGCTTTCCGCGTCGGTTCCCCACGAAATATTTTCGAGACCTTGAAACATCGAATAAACGCGGCGTTTGCATAATAAATGGCGAAAGCCGTCGTTAAATTAATCTCGAATATTTTTCCGCCGATTTCTGTCTCTCTCTCTCTCTCTCTCTCCTTTTTCCACTTTGTGTGTACTCTTTGTCGTTTTAAAGCATTGGACCGACAATTGTATGCTTTCGCAGTTTCGTGAAAATATCGGCCGCATTACAATTTGCCTCACTACCTTTTTTGCGCATGCGATTAATGAGATTGTTGGCAGTTACGCGTGACATAAGCGTCACGCGTCACATATCTATAAAAACGGCATACCTCGGATAACAAAAAAGCGCGCCTGTTTCGCTAGCAGAATTCTTAAAAGGATTCGATCTGCGAAATATTTACGGCACGATAATAACGATTATGAGTATCAATTAGGATAATTGGAACGATGGATCATTGGACAAAATTAAATGTGAATTAAACTGATATTTATTAAAGCAAACTTTAAAATAAAATACGTAGAAATTAGTGAGATAAGAAATGTTATAAGCGTTTTACCTTACATTTTATCGTTGCTTTTAAAAAGCCTCAAAGTAACAACGTTCGTATCGTTACGTTTAATATAGAATGTTGACTGCAATCGAACGAGAAATATTACGTAAAATCGCTTGTTGATTCAAGGATTAAACGAGAAGGCGCGATAATGATGAGGAAATTTATTCTCACCGAGTGTAACAATTTCGTGAATTTTTCAGCGCCTACGGCCTCGGAAGTTCGCCGAGTCTCGCCATTCCTGGTAACAGCTCTAAACTTTCTTCGCGTGACTTCGAGAAACGATTCCTGCTTTAAGTAGAGCATCGAATCATAACCGCAACCATAACTAAAATCCCCATTTTTCGTGTTTAAGAAATGTTCCGGCTATCTCGGATATGAGATAAACTACGTTTCCGAATTAAGATCAAAAAGAGAAAAGGAACCCCTTTCTAAAAAAAAAAAAAATCCTTCCTCAGAAGAATGTATAATATAATCTATATCTCTAATTACATTAAAGTTACGTTAAATTTGAAATTGGTTAAGAATCAGTTGCTTTCCGTGGCCAATTTATTTCCAATTCGTTAATTAACGGTTTTAATAAAATCATCGATTTTGAATACTTCGTTTTACAAATATTTCGCAGTGCGTATTTTACGACGTATTTCCAAAATTAAAATAAATGCCAGTCGACCTAACGGGCGATAATTACTTTTCGTTACGTCATTAAATGGGCGTTAACTGCGACACGGTAACGTGTGTAATACATCGAGTATCGTCAGCCTCGTGTTATTCCGAGGGCAACGTTTTGATCCGTCGCCCACTCATGGCATTGCGTCACGCATTACGTATTCGTCAATTATCATCATCGGGATATATCCCCGGCGTGTCGGTCTGTTTTCTCTCTCGTCCATGAAAGGTCATCGAAGCTATTTAAAATATTGATGGGAGTCGATGCGCTCTAAATTATGCGCCACGTTATGTATTATTATTGAAATTGGTTGTCGAGCTTGTCTTAACGAAGCGTTATGCAAAATTGTTAATAATAAAAATTAATAAGACATATTTGGCATAAAATTTTTAGATATTTTAAATAAAAAATGGCAAGATATATATAGGAAATGTAAAAACGTACAATAATGTACAATTTTTTTGTTGGTTCGAATTATTTATATTATTATAATGCACAATGATGTATTTTTTTATAATGTTTGTAGAAGACGACAACTTATCTTTTGTCCTACCTTATGTTCAAACTACTAATTATCCTAAGTTTTATTTTCAAAAGAAAAATAATTTTCTCTACACAATTCGTAAAAGTATTGCGTGCATTTTCTATGTAAATTAAGATTCTTGTAATTATTTACTGGTAATTATATCATCGTGTTTATTTGGCAACATTTAGTTTGTAAATTTACACATCTTTTTTTCTGCATAGAGGACAGTTCATGGTTTACAAAGATGGCTTACAAGGTACTTGTCTTCTGCACACGATATATGGCATCAAGATCCTCCGCGCAGGACATCCTGACACTGTTTGAGTCGCATTCAATGTCTCGCCGCTTGCCCAATCCTTCGATTTTAATCTACCCCCATCCGAGATGCTCAAACGACTCTCGAGAGGTATACCTTAACAGATTTCGATACGCAAACGAACGCAACCAGCCTGACTCGACCTCGCGGAGATTACATCAGCGTTCGTATAAATCATTTTCCAGGTCGATTATTGCAGAATCTTTGCAGAATATTTCGCAGCACGATATGAAAAGACAGTCATTCCTGATAATGTGACAATACTTGTTGAATAATATCGTTATGCAACGACGTAACGATCGACAAGAAAATCAACAATTTCTACAAATTGTCAATTGATTATTAGCAGCTACGAGCGGTAATATTGATTGAATAAGAATATTTATGTGCCGTTTCTGGGGGGGGGGGCAAGTTGGGCAAGTTTCGCAATGAAGTAGAGGTCAGAGGAGAGCAAGACCTGCGCGAGGTCCTTTCGTGTTAATCGTGTCGGCGTCTCTGCCGATTATGAGCCGCGAATACAAGTGCGTAACGGTGCCTGAACGCAGCCGGTGGCCTTAAGAAGTGAAAAGATCCCCGGTCAGTGAAAGAGAGAGAATTCGCGGGGCTCTTGGACGCGGTGACGCGGTTGGATGAGTCGCGACTTCACGGTATCTTCACGATTGACGAGGTCGTTTGTGATATAATAAAACTTCGGTCTCTCGAAGAAAGCTGAGAAATAATACGCAGGCACGAAGATGATATTAAAGAACTTTGCCGAGTTACGATCAGCCTAATTACGAATACAATGAATTTTATTTGTTGAACAAAAAGGGAAACCGATAAGTTATTTAGCAACATTTAGCTTTACTTACCCAAATTTTTCTTGAAATATATTTCTCTAATATGATCGAATATAAATTTATTTAGTTGGTTAGAGCTATTATTTTGCAAATATATACAAGATGTAATCAAAAGCGAAAGGATACTGGCCTGCCACGTAAAAACATGCAATGTAGCACGTATAATACCTGTTATTTCTAAAACTTGTAAATGCTTATCTCCTCGTTTTCAAATGTCTTCATTGCGTCAAATTAAAACGTCACGTAAGTAGAACGTACGGGAGATTAAATCGTCAAGAATTAAATGTAGGCTCTTTGAATCTCGAAGGGTTAAGTACTTCCGGTATCGAAATTACACGGCGATAAGTACCGCCGGCGTTTGAAATCACCGGCATTGAAATCTCCGGACGCGACGTGTTAAGATCTGCCGCATTGGAGTTGCCGACGTTGAAATCCGCGGTATTGTAATCGCCGGCAACGAAGCCTTTTGAACATTGTAATCGCCGACGCTACAACAATCGGCAACAGACAGGGGATTGGGCAATGTGATATCAATTTCACTTTTTAATCAGAGGGGGGGGAAAAATGCGGCGATTCGACACGATTGGTTTCAGGGCGCTACGCGGTATATCGTGTGAGCGCCCAGAAATCGACTCGTGTACTTATAAGAAATCTAAATATAATGGTTAGAGATATTGCTACAAGCGAAGTGGTATTATCATGGTGAAATATGACTCCGTATGACGTTCGCCGTGTCGGATGTGCGACGAGCGAACGTGAGAGCGCCGGGCCTCGCCTCGTCCTGTGAGATTAACGGTGCGCAAAAGTGCTCCGAAATGCCAAAGTTTACTGGTCTGACCCGACGCGCGCGCGCGCGAGTAGTAATCCACGAGATGTAATGAACTAATTAATATGCCGTAACACGACGGTAGATTGTACAAATAAGACTTGATGCATCCACGCTCACCGACCGGAGGATTCCGTGGGATAGGATTCTCCGTTCCGTTTGCCCTTTCGGTCTGACTAATCACTGGATTCATGAGAAAGGCGCGCGGGAAGAAAAGAAAGGGAGCGACGAGGTGAGAGAAGATTTCTTTTTCGCGGCTGTAAATCTAGAATGGGAGAGGTTTGCGTAAATCGATTCTACGAAGACAACTCCTCTTCCGAGATAATGCCCGATGACGATAAAATTATTAAATCGTTTCGTCGTTTCATCTTTCCTATTACGTGTTACCTTGTAGCAACGGCAATTCTTACGATCGGTTCCGCAAACTGAAAATTGAACACGCTGGAGAGAAGAGGGGGGGGGGAAAAAAAGAGAAGGAAGAGTGAAAGAGAGCGAGAGAGAAGGAGGAAGACCACCGTTCCGCGAGATTATTTCCAGCTTTAGTCATATGCAACGGTGAACGCCCCGACATTCAGCACCCCGTGGATCAGCTGGCAACACCCACTCACGATCGACCAGCTCTTTGAAGATTACTAAAGACAGCTCGCGACCTGCCTGGCATTCATTTCTCGATCCCACGATCCTCTCCGCGTACACGTAAGAGAGGGCTTCGTTAAACCCAGAGATGAAAATATCAGAAAGCAAGAGCGCGCGCTACTCTGCCTGGAATAATATCCGCGGTTATATATCGATTATCTCTCTCTCTCTCTCTCGATGGATTCTTAAGGATGTATCATCCTTAACCCCGCGAACTCTCACGTGGGCCCGTCGAGGGGAAAACGGCTCGGGGAAAGTAAAACGAGATTCGCTTTCTGCTAATTGAAGGATCCGGAAATTAATTGTGCGTTCAGGAAATCTTTACGGTGTTTATTTTTCTTTTTCTTCTTAATAATGGTATTCTCTCGATGAAAAGCAAGATTCCGACGACTGCGCGTTTACCGTGACTGTGTCGTTTGAAAGATATGTTAATTACGCGTAATCTCACGATCGACAATGTATAAAGTTCCATACGGAAACGTTCGCGAAAGTAACGAGCTATTACGTGATTTAGCCATAAATACCGCGCTTTAAATATTTCATTAGGAATAGAGAAAATTGAATTGATTGCCATCGGTGGAATCCTAAATTTTTTTAAAAATTAAATTAAACAAAACAGAGATAAACGACAATAGCAACACATGTAGTGTTGCCAATAAACAACGCTGATATATCTAACAATATAATTTTCGTTTAACTTTATCGATAATCAGTCGATAAGTTTTTATTCTTCGCCACACGATTACCCTGCGGTGTGCCGTTACACGCGTTTCTCGATAGAAAGTCACATTGCGATACACGCAGAGGCTAATTTGATCCGAAAGTAATTTCGCAACGGATTATGTAATTCTTTAATTAGGCATTCTTGATATACGGTCGCACAGCTATGCTGGGAATGGGAGGATCGATACGACCGAAAAGCTCGAGCTGGCGCGGCTCGTGGCTGGCGCGACGGTTAGTTATTAGGCGACGTGCATTTCTACGTGCAATTTGCGAAATGCAGGCCGCGATCGATAACCACCGCGCTATCAGCCGTGAAGGCTGTCCATACGGTCGTAGACAAGTGTGTGCCAGCAACGCGCACGCGCGACCTTTGCTATTTTACGTGTGTGATTGCGAGACCGCTGGAAAGGCACGCAACCGATAACGCTCCGATATCAATTCGAATTTCACATAACATTCCGTGGATTTTCCTCTCGAGGGAGATAAAAGTATTCTATCTGTTACGCGTAAACATTTTATGGGCATAATAATTCATACACTTCGACAGAGAGAGCAGTAATAAAATCCTTTAATGGAACGTGAAAGTAAGAATTCGCGTAGTCCGGATTCTGAAGTTTACTCGTGTAATCAATATTTATTGCTGCTTTTATTATACACGTTAAGGGATGATCGAGATCTCACCTGCTTGAATTTGATTGTAATTATGATTATTCGTGTTTTGAAAACGGAAATACCTTCGTGGAATTAGCTGGGGAAACTTCGAAGGAGCTTAGCTTCTTCTAACTGGATAAGTATTATGCATGGCTCGGTGGGTTTACCGTCAGGTTAGACATCCAAATGGTTCGAGATTCCACGTGGACAATCCACGGCCGATTAAAGAGGTGGAGGGAACGGAGATAAATTTATCGCGATGATCCCTTCTAGATCCTCGGTAAATCGACCGACGAACAGCGATAGGATTGGAATCGCAGCGTGAAGGTTACGCGTTCTCGAGGGGGGTGTGAGAGAGCGACGTATGTAACCTTTGCTGTCGCTTGCAGCCGGACGTTTGCTTTAGAAAGGCATATTAAATTTATACGGTGGGGAACCGAGCATACTTTGCTCTCGAGACGATCTCGGACATGCGGTCTCACGGGGAGATAGAAAGAAAAAAATTGAAGCGACCTCGCGTGATTTTCTTATCTGAGTTCGCAGGATAAGAAAATAAAGCGCAGTTTATACAGTTTGTATACAAACGAAACGAACAATGTGGAAATATGGAAAGAAATGATCGAATTATCTTGGATCGACTTATCTCACTTCTTCGTCTCCATGTTTCTTTACGCCATGAAAGTTAGCCTGTTGGTGGAAGATTTCCAAGTCCACGAATAACGATCGGCCGTGAAGGCTACGCAAGGGGTGTGTACCAATCGTGAGTCTAACCTTTTAAAGTTCCTTTGAACATGGAGAGGTGTGGCAATTGTGTGAGCAAGAGAGATGGAGTAACTCGGACCTACCGAACTACCTTCTATTTATATCTATTTTCTTTTTGCTCGATCACATTTGAAATTAAATTTTCATTCAGGAGAACATTGAACCTTTCGATCGAAAATAATAGATTGAAAATAAAAGGCTTCTTGAAAATTGAATTCGAACACCACAAATGGAGTAAAAGTTTATCCCACATTTTTTATAATTCCGTGTAAATTTTATTTTAACGGCTTGAAGAAATTAGTGAAAATGTAACCTAGAAAATACTATTTTCTTGCGATGATTTTTTTTCCTTAATATTTTGTAAAGAATTATCTGAGGGGGAAAAATCGTGGATGAAAGACAGCTAAGGCTCAGATACTTTATACATAGTTGATAGGACAGTAGTATGAATAAGGACGGTGAAGTGATCGGTAGGTGTAAGTAGAAACAGGAGGTGGTGCTCAGACACAATGGAGCGAGCTGGGGCAACCGAGTTCTCGTTGCGTCACTTATCACGACCTAGGCGGCTTTCTTTCTCTTTTCTGCTCGTTAATCGCGACGAGCGGCGGATGTCGCAGATAGACGAATTAGGAGACTCATGACGTGAATAAATATGTAACAAATTAAAAAACGTTAAGGGATAAAGATTTATTTGCACGTCAACCAACGATCTCTCGACTTTTCTGAACTTTGATATTTTTCGCGCTCTATTCTCGTAACAGCCCCTTTAATTTCTTTCTTCTAATTAAGTCTCTCCGATTAGGATTGATGTAAATTACAGCTTGTCCAAACGGAAAGTTACCACGGAGGTACATCACGGCTAAGAGAATTTAAATGCAAATTACAACGCTAATCCTCTTCTATTTAGTATAATTATTATTAATGGTTAATTGATGAAACCTGTGTGCTTGTGAAATGCGCGGTTAAAGTGACATTTCAAGAGACATTTGATATAACATAAGTCTCGAGTCATTGTTAGAAATTATCTTCCAATAAATCTCAGGTAGTTTAGGCTCGCTTACTTCTGTGCATGGTCAATTATTAATATGTCTATTCGATTCTTCTTGCGTCCCGCTTCTTTCTTCGGTCGTGTGGGAAGGGTATAATTTCGCGCCGGGGGAGTTTCAGCCGATAATGAACGAGACGTGCACCGCGATTGCGACTTCTGACAGTTGAAACGGCAGCGTAGGCCGCCTCTGAGTAATTCCGCCCTTTTTGATCCGGATGTGGTCTAAACGTGACCGTACAGGAGGAGATAGGGAAGAGGGAGGGAAGAGGGCATTTCGTCACAAAGCGAGTCGCTCCTTGTGGAAAATTCTGAAATGAAAGCAGAGAATGGGATTTCCGATCGTGAACGCCGCGCTCTCGTGCCTTCAGCCGCGGCTGTCCCGCTCGATCAAAAGGTCACTGTTAAACAATGATAATCGCACTTTCGACGGTCTATCTCGTAAATGATACCGCGAATCCGTCTGCATTAACAATTACTGGAGGCTTCCCATGATCGAAGGATTCTAGTAAATGGAAATCGCGCGCGTGACTCCACACGTTCGGTAAAGATCACGTTGGCGTCGATGTCGCCTCTGTATTGCACGTAAATATATATAATCAATAAAGAAATATCAAGAGATACGTTCACACCGTGTTACAATCGCGATTGATGTAACCTCGAGGCTCGATAATTAGTGTCCTTCAAGCCGCTTCTGAGGGACGTCGATATAGTTCTCACTCGCGATTGCCTTGCTCACGTGCCTTCGTTAATCTAAACAAAGAGCCTGTCGTCCACCTCCGCCGTATAATACACAATATTCGCGTGGAAGGGGGCACGTATCGATATCTTTATAGCTGAGGCCTCTAAATCCGCTTGGTTTGGCGCAATCCCCCTTTGTTTTCCCCGCGAATTTCAATATCTACGCGCATCTACGGAATCGACGTACGATCGCGCGAAGCGTGCGCGCAAAGTGTGAAGGCTACGAGGGGGCGTGTGGCAATCGGATCTCCGTTATTCTCGCCTACCCTGTGGGGTAACGAGCGTCGATATACGGCGTCACGGGGAATAGAAACATGGATACGCGCGTGTTGTGTACGCGTGTGTGGCGTGTGTGGGCCGTGCGACATGTTGTCCGACGCGTAAGTGTCTCGTCTCGCAGCGGATTTCGTTCTCCGTTTCCCCACCGTGACGGAGTCGCTCCTCGTTGCGAGACGACGTGGAAAAGCAGCGTGGTGGCCACGTAATCACCCAGTGCGCGCGCGCGCGCGCGCGCACACACACAGCACGCATACGCCCGATCGCACGTACACAATCGCACGGCGTACAAATCGCGATGCATTGCTCGGCCGTGCGGTGAGCGCTCGTATATAAACCGGGCACGAGAGAGTTCTTGCATCTCTCCGCGCGTATCTCTCTCTCTCTCTCTCTCTCTCTCTCTCTCTCTCTCTTTCTCTCTCTCTCTCTCTCTCTCTCTCGTCATCGAACGTGCGAATAAACCGACCGCAGCCGGGCTGGAAAGCCTGGCTCTCGATATTTTCGTAGCTCGCAACACGAGCGGTGTCTTGCCTCGTGGTGTCAACAGAAAGTAACGAGCTCGTGGCGAGCAGCCATACGGTGAAATTGTTCCGCTGCGTAAAAAGCAAACGGCGTGTTTTAGTTCGATTGTCGCCGCTTCGTATATTTTGTCTCGATGCAGAGCGATATACACGGTCAGTTCTTTAAAAGTATCTTTAGGTACAACTTAAGATACTACATTCGCCATTTTATTGGGCGGACTTTTAAGGCTACCTAAGAATTTCTTTTGCTTCTTTGTTTCTTTATGGATTTTCGACTTATTTGAATGGATAGCAGACACAATTGTATTAAAGACATCCTTCTTGAGGAGAGGAGGAGCTTCTGTTTATAAATCAGAGGTCATCTGTCGGAAGGAAAATGACTATTCTTTTTTCACAAAAGATTCAACTTCAAATATAGCTTTTCGTTTATTAGCAAATTCTTATTGGTCCAATAATCTTTGAATCAATGATACTTTAATCCTATCGATGAGACAAGAAAGAAGGAGGACAAAAGACTTCCAGATAGAGATAGTCGCACATGAACGAATGAGCGAACCAGCAAGCATCGATTTTCCAAAACCGAAGATACTAATCGTATGTATATATGGCTACGGAACGAAACGTTTGATTAACCAATTAAAACAAAGAATTCTAATAATTGACCACTCAAAGAAGCATTTGAACTGCACTCGGTAATTATGTACAGTAAAATAATTGGCTTATTATTCTTTGAACAATTTAAAAAAAAAAGAAATCCGATTACAAGTCTCGTAAAATCGGTGACTCATTCGATACGAGACAATTTGTATGTGGAGACATGCACAATATATTTCTTTGATAATACATTAGCAAGGACAATAATAATCCAGGGGAATGACAATGATTAATTCATCCGCGTGATTCGGGCCTTTCGTAAGAGTGACTTTGTGGGTTTCCTTCTTTCCCGCGAACGCCGAACGACAGAGATATCGACGGGCACTTTTAATATTAAATGCGAGAATTTACAATGCTTAATTTCGAATTTCGCAACGGCCTGGCTTGCGACAGCCTCGCGCCTTCGCCTCCATTTTCTACAAACCCCGTATCCTTAAACTAACGCGCTCCGAGTTGCGGTAAGTGTAAGCGACACGACTTGCTAAACTGACGACGACGCGAAAGGAGCAAAATGATATTTTAATAATAATCAGCGCGCGCGTGAAGGACGTTCGTAAGTACGTACGAGTGCCCGTTCCTCCCTCTCGGTCTCCCCCACCCCTAGAAAGGTTACGCGCTCTCTCGCACGTAACACACACGGACACACGTGGATTACGCAAGTGACGCGTGTGCGTTAGTCCCGCGGCGCGCGGTTGTCCCGGACGGAGAACCGTCGCCGTCCATCGATGGCCGATCCTTGATTCGCGAGAGGTAAACAGCCCCTCTCGTGCCTCGCGCGCCTAATTGAAAACCTGGGCCTCGCCTCCTCTGTTGCCTTCGGGTCCGACGATTACTTTGTACCAGATCAGACGATGGAATTTTCGCCTCTCGTGCAAAGTTGCGTAAACTCCAGCTGTCGCCGCTTGTCCATACAAGCCGATTTAATCGCCGTTTCTTCCGCCCGCTCCCTTTCCTTTGTCACCGAATCTACACCGAAACGGAGGTGTTCTGATATTCGAAAAAAAAAAAAAAAATAAATAAAATTTAATATACGACTCGACTGTATTTTAGCAAGAAACTAGAATTAATTCCAGTTCAACTTTTTCTTTTTTTTCATGGTACGCTCTTTTTTACGGTCCATTCTCGCATCTGCTTTTGGAAGCGGTGTTCCATTTCTTTACGATCGGAGATAACAAAAAAATTTTATAATTTCATCTAATTAATAATTTAATAATTTTATCTACTACAAATGTTCTTGAAAACGTTAATTATCTTCTAAATTTCGATCTTCTAAATTATTTTTTTATTCGATTATATAAACTCTAGTACTCGCTTGTTGTGTGAAATATTTTCTACAAAAATTGAGAACTCGAACTTGAATAACGAAAGGAAAAGGCTTTTTTCCGATCATTGTTATTGTACTAAATCATAACGAAAGCCCATTTTATCCAATGATCCGAAATCATATTTCTCAATCGACCTTACCAATTCTCGATCTGAAAATTAACAGAGCATGTCACACGGACAAGAAAGATGCAAGGGGGAAAGCGAACAGAATGTATTAAGACGTACCAATGTCGTGGCAAATATCTCTGAATTTCGTACAGACATTCGTCTATCGCGTATTACTGCATGGCGGTTCGCTTTCACTCTCAACATCGGGAATTATCGGAACTTTCGTTCTCTATCGCGAATGCGAATCAGATTACAAAGTCGAAATATTTACACATGATTTTTTGCAAGATATCTTATTCCATATGTATGTTAAAAATCCTTCGACAACTTCAATCCGGACGATACATCCGGCGAAACTCGTAATTTTAAATTTGTATTGAGATTATTTCAAGAAAATGTTTCCGGTCTCTTTACGGTTGCTTTGCATTAATATGTTAATTAATATTAATTAATCGTTCTTCAAGCGGGATTGAACGACGTTGTAATATTAGCACCGGACGTTTCCCGCGGCGAGGCGTGCATTTTTATTTCCGCTGTTTAGCCACTGATGGATAAAGATTCCCGGCCGGCTTTTCCTCATCGTCCCGCTCCATTTAACCCGACTACGTGCCTAAATATGCGTCATCGCGTTTCACGCGTTTTGGAGTACCTGAGAGGGAAAGTACATCGTAAGGCCCGTTTCTTATTTTGATTTCGAAAGTCCGCCGCGAAGGTTACCCAACTCGTTTGATAGCCGACTTTTCTTCGCGCCGCAAAGAATGGCTCGCGCGTCGTCCTCGACGTGGAGGAAGGTCCCTTTGGCAGAAGAAAAGCGAAAGACCCCACGCGGAAAAGACGAGATAATTATTTGTCGAAGCTCCGCGCGACTTTGGGGAAATGATTGTTTCTTCAAAATGCATTATAAATGATTTCGTCAGAAATTTTTCGTTAAGAAAAGACTCCTCGGTCGGCGAAGTTTCTTTGAGAGCTCGATGACTCTCGAGCGTATCTTGCCGCGAAGGCAAGATCGGGCGTGCTTCACGAGAAGAAAGTCACGATTGCGCCGAATATCGCGGCAGGATCCCATAAGGGATTACATAAGGAATCGCGTTGCGAAATTCATCGGACGACACACTCGCGCTTATCACATTACTCCACGTTATTTTACAGCGTATTGCCACGTATTAAATCGCTGCCGATACTCGCCTGCGCAATTGCATTTATTTATAATCTCGATTGGAAATGTCATGGGATTAACTGTATTAACCGTATGCAACGTGACGCAAAAATAAATTGCGTAATCAAACCGCGGCACTAATAACCAACGGAAAAGCTCATCGATCTCATATCGCGTCCGCGCAATTGCGAGTACAGAGGCTGGACATCTTGCGGGAGAATTATCATTTGTTTACGTAAAATTTATCCCGCCTGTATGTATTTTCACGAAGGAGGAAACTCACGTTTTCGTGAAAACGTGAATGCATGCTCGAATATCACGTGCTGCTCACTTTACCAACTTTCTCTGCATCACAGGATAATGCGCTCTATATTTTCAATACGGGTGCAATTTCGATCGTATTAAAGCTCGATTCGAGCTGGTAATTTTGTTTGCCGTTAGAGGAGCGCGATCGTTTTTCGTACGTGCTCGCTTGACACGAGAATTGGAAACTAGAATCTAGTTAAAGGAGCGGAGCACCTGTCCAAGGCGCGAGGGAATATAAATGAGACAAGTATTCCGAGGGGAATCAATTCCCTCATGCTTCGTTCTGATAAACAAGAATCCTTTTCTTAATATTTAAATATGTTACTGCTCCTCCGTTATGACATGTCTTCTTTCTAAAAGAAAGAATGAACCGGCTGAATTACACTTTTTTTTTTTTGGTCGGCCGACTTGAAGAGGAGAAATGCTCCAATTACGCAACGACATCGTTCCGGTCGGCGGCGCGATTGACGAACGGATCGCGATGGCGATCGCGATCGCGATCACGATCACGATCACCAGGAATGCCGAAGCTATCGCGTGCTCCTCGTCGTGCCTTCGTCTCCAAAACGGTCTCGCGACCTTCGAATCGTTTACGGCGCTCGGAATGAGCTCGGCCGGTCTCGCTCGTGCCGACGAGCGACGAGCTCTGAAAATCGTGACCGGATTTCTTCGGCGGCCTGTCCACTTTCAATTGCGTTACGTCGAGCGTTACTTTCGAGCGCGTGTAAATCCGATCGCGCTATCTCCTGTGGCTAGACTTTATCGACATTGCGGAGTTTCGTGAAGTTTCGCCCCCCCCCCCCGTCCCCTCCCGCGCCACCGTGAAATCACGGCGCACAATTCCGGGTTTCTCGGGCGGCACGAGATATCCCGTGAGACAAAATGTTTATTTTCTTCATCGCTCGCATAACGTAGGTAGTCATGTCTCGGTCATGCTATAACTCGGTTATGCTATAACTTTTGTATAATATTAAACAATGGGGCATGCGAATAAAACGAATTAAGTCCTTTTGCTGTATCAACTTGGAGTTTTGAAAGACACGAATAATTATGGTATTGGAACGTTTAAAAAGCGGAAAAGAAAAAACGCAATTTTCTCAAATTTTTTGTAATGAAGATTTGTAACATTTTGCCGTATTTTACAACACTATTTGTATCACAAATTTATAAAGAAAAACCTTGATCTTTGTAAAAAAAATTATGGCAGATTCCATCAGGGACTATGACTTGTTTTCACATTTTTTGAAGTACAATATTTCTTGTATATTTATAAGATAAGATAACTGAAAATATAACATGCACGAATAATTTATGTAAATCTCAGAGAGGTATCTGCTTACGCTTCAAGGATAAACGCAAAGTGATACGTCCAAATGATAAGTAACGTAAGAGACTTAACATAAATTTTTGAGATGAACAATAAGAGAGAGAGACAGAGGCGTCTTAATAGGATACATACGCCAAGTTTAAGGTCAATTATCTCATCTGAGATTGTAGGCTGTTAGTGTTTTTTCACATGCATCCGCATTTCTTCCTGAGGGATTTCTACATGTACAAAGTACAGCCCCCCGCGGCGTCGGTACACGATCTACAAGGGTAAGGATCGATAAGACGTCGCCCGCAACACGCTCAGTTACTGTTCGTCCGCGTTAACGCTTCGTGAAGAGATACAATCGTGTACGTGCCCTGTTCTTTCTCTCTCTCCCTCGTCAGCTGATTTAACGTACCTCCCGGGATAAAACCCGGGTCATCTCAGAGGCCGAGGGCTCGTGGTGCCCTCCGCATCCGGCTGACTCCCATCGTATCGTGTCCTCCGCGCGAGAGTGAAGACGCGGAATTTCTCACGATTCATCCGACGAATTTAAAATGGGGAGACTAGAAACAAAAGATTGAAGTAGAACATCATGTCGGAATAGAAAATGGAAAATTTTGATCCTTCTCAGAAATATATAATCAATTTGAATTCATTTTCTCATATGAAATTTTGTGTTATATGTCGTAAAAAAGCAACTAAGTCCGAGATATGAAATATGTTAATTATATTTTAATAAACAAAAAATATAATAACTCGTGCTGTCTTGAACAATAAAATGAATATCCGTAATCTTTCTTTGTGCAGAAAGTTAATGGTAGTCATACATGTTACGATTCGACTTACATATTGGCGAGTAAAAACGCTACCGCAACCGCTAGAGCAATTTACTCTCAAATTCAACTTAAGTAGCTTACTAAACTACTTTAAACATAATTATTATAGTTTTGTTCGAGCTACAGCGCATAATAAACTGCAAACGGTTCAGTGAATCCACGACAGCTATCATCCTATAAATTTCAGAACACGCGAGAACTTATGTAACGTGTTCGTCTTTTCGAGATGACGTGCACTGCTCAAATAATTGCGATATTAAGGATTTAGATAGGAGGACTAACGATATTAAAGAAGAAAAGATGCGGGTTTATAATTTAACTGTGTATCTCGTTTGTGTCATTGATTAAATTAAAAACTTTCAAGGAGCAAGAAGAAGTGAAACAAAATCCTTTTTTTTGCAGAATTTAAGATTTTACACGTATTTCTGGACTTATTTTAATTTTTTAACATAAGAATCAATATAAATTTGTATTTTTTTATTTGTATTTTATTTGTATTTTATTTGTATTTTAAAATACAAATTTATAAAAGTAGTTTTCCATTATTTTATTATCGTTTCGACTATTAAATTTCATGAGATTTCTGTGGTTGAAAAGATCACGTTCCCCAATGATAAATATTAAATTCAAAGATAAAGAAGAAATTTTTAGCGATATTTACAAGAATTTTCAAGCTTTTAACATCCAGATTCATCACGGATAAACTACAAGTAATATTCTTAAAATCAATGTCTTTCGATATGAGTCAAAAAGTCAAAAAGTTTGGCCAAAATCTGATTGGAAATTTGAAGTCTTTCAGCAATCGTGACGACATAACGATTAATCAATAGCCCAGGACCCACGATCGCGCCATTAAAAGTATTGTACTACTTTCTCTGCATCCCATATACACCAACAATTCGGCGGTCGTTCCCATCCCGTCCCTCTGTATGCATCGTAATTCTCGCGCTCTAATTTTATTAGGCCATAAACGTTATATCACACGAGCAACATCGGCGCGAGCGTGGAATCCTTTCGCTTTACGACGCAAGCGACGTGTTTGCATAGCGAGCACACTCCGTCTCTTTATCGCGCGAGCTGCGAACGAACGGAAGGGGGGGACACTCTCAATCCTATTTTTCGCTCGTATAGCCTGCGTTTATTCCTCTCCGAACAGAGATCTCGTTTCGCGAGGGGAGATATCCTTTCTCCATCGGCCGTCGCTTGAATCGTAAAGCGGATCGAGGCACTCGTGGCACTTAATCATTCCGGTTATCCCAATGAAAATCCCTTTTCCTTTCATCCGCGCGAGAGAAAGAGAGAGAGAGAGAGAGAGAGAGAGAGAGAGAGAGAGAGAGATAGAGAAGAGAGGGGGAGAGAAAGAGAGAAACGAGGTCGCCCGGATAAGAATTGTATCGCGAGCGCAATGCCGGGGGAAGAGAAAAAAAAACGCGCGAGCCCGCGGTGGGCTTATATACGCGCGCTCGCGCGTTTCGTTTTTCTTTTCTTTCTTTTTCAACTGTATAAGCGACTCGCGCTATTACGGCTTTCCGTGGGAGTGCGCGCGATCGGTCCCACGGAGCAGCGATCAAGGCTTTGCATTTGCCGATCGTGAGCCGTTCGAGAAAGGAGCGTTCGAACGCCGGGCAACGCGCGCGCGCGCGCGCGCGCGCTGATTTTCTCGGTCTCATAATCCTTTTTTATTTCTCCCCGCGTCGCGGGGCTATCGTCGATTCCGCGATAAGATCGTGATCTTGGGCCCGTAAGACGGGCGTAAGAAAGTAACGGCTCCGCGACGTCGATCCGGCGTGTGAATCGCGCGAGCGTGTGAGAGAATTTAACGCTGACTCGCGCGATTAAAGTCGTGCAATGGGCGGGGGGGGGGGAGCGGAAAGGAGGGAAGGCGATCAATGAACTCTCCATTATACATTTTTACAGTTTAATTCGATGTATTCCTCATAATGTAGGGTGAGGGTAATTACGACACGTAGGGTAAATGTTGCGCGCTGGAGCATTTTTTTTTAACGTTCTCGCGGCAGGAGAAACGTTATGTGAAACCGCGATATCGCGAACGATAGGTTTATTCTCACTTTCGTTACGGATATCGGAGTCGCTCAAAAGAGTACACACAGCTGCCGCGAAGGCCGGGAACATGCGGCCGGGATTTGTCTCGAAGTTTCCGCGAGACGCGCGCGCGCTCGCCGCTCGCGAACCTCGTAATGAGAACGTGGGTGGTTCCGGATATATTATTGCCCGTTAACGATCGCGCGATGATGACGAAACCGGGCGACGCGATCGTACCTGCGGAGCGAAGGTCGTCGTCGTCGTCGTCGTCGTCGGCGTCGTCGACACATGAAAGGGAAAGATAAAGAGGCCGAACGATGTTGTTGTGCCACAAGCTCGCGCTTACATGTAACGGCTTGTTTCTTGCGACGCGGGTGATATAATCGTTTCTTGCGCACAAGTCGAGGTCACCGAAGAAATGTGGAGCGGGCGATCGACGAAAAAAAAAAAGGGAAAAAGAAAAGAAAGAGAAAAAAAGAGAGCGGGCAGATAGCGGGCCGGATAAGATCGGGTCGAGGCTGCGAAACGCAACACCCTGTTACGCAATAGTGGAATTGTCGACGGGTGCGCCAGGCGCAGGCATCCGGAAGCTGGATCGATCGCCCAGTTTCGTTTCATCGGCGAAGGTCGATCAGGCTCGATCTGTCGGGCGCCTGTCGTCGCCGGTAATCGAAGATTAATTATCGAGATCGCTATCGAGGTTAGAGAAGAGAGACTCGTACTCGGTACTGTCGGGAGATCGGTGCGGTCTCGCGAGCGTTGAAAACCGACGGTCGCGTTTTCGAAAAGAAAGGAAAGAAATCGAAAGAAAGGAAAGAACCGCTTGAGTAAGACAATCGTGTCAAGAGGCTCAAGTATATGTCTCAATAAATATCTGGAGGATATCTGAAAGAGTTAAGTCTCTCGGAGTGGCCGTAGCGGCCTGCTCGTTTCAAATAGAACGTTTATGGAGAAAGCGAAGGTCGTTCACGAGACGTCGACCTTGATGGCATATTTTTTTCTCCCTTTCGATGCGAAAATAGCGCAAAGGAAAAGGGGGTCGATGCGAGTCCCACGCCTTGAAAAAGAAGCGAGTCCTAGGTGAACGCCGACAAGAGACTCGACGACGCCACGTTTCTAATACTCCCGAGATTTTTGGAGAAACCGGGTTTTTATGAATATTCTGCCACAGGCGGAATGTTAGGAATGCAATAAAAAAAGTAAAGGCGCCAGAAGACGCTAGTATCGCGCGCCTCTTTTTGTCCTACATTTTTTTTTTCTGTCCTGTTCCTAATATTTACAATCGCGCCGTAAAACTCAGATTTGCGAGGAATTCTGCATTCTTACGAATATGAAGTTTCCAGTTGCTGAATCACCAAGAATTTGTTTCATATTTTACGATCTGTCTCTCTCTCTCTCTCTCTCTCTCTCTCTCTCTCTCTCTCTCTCTCTCTCTCTCTCTCTCTCTGTAACTCTTCGCGTTACAAACGCGTTAAAATGAGAGATCGAACGAGAGGCTTATAAAAAAAATCAGAACAGCAATAAGACGGTTGAGCAGTTGTAAAACAAATGACGTTGTATCATATTGCTCCTTGTCCGCACATACGCGGCCGTTTCACCTCGAAAGCGAATTAAGCGTCGCGATTAATCCAGTCCGATTAGATCGTGGCGGACCTTGAATCTCTCAACGTAGGACGAATCCGTGACGGATCCGTCGTGGTCGGGCCGATTAGAATATTATGGCAATCTCCGATTATGCACCGGAGACAGGTAAGTAAGTGCATAAGTACCTTAATCGCACTATCATTACTCCCGATTGTCTGCGGGAGATGATGACGCGCCGCGATAATAATTCTCTACCGCGTCGAGTGTGCGAGGTGTCGTTTTTCGAAGCGTGCTTTCTCCCGTAACGCGCCGACATCTGCAACACGCACTCCCGGATCTCTCGATGTTCTCGGTAGCCACCTTCATCCCGAAACGCGCGGAATAAAATCTTTCGCTTTAAAACTTTAGAAACACCTTAGTAACAAACGAAGGAAAAATATTTTCCGCGAATCGCGTTGTAAAAAAAGGCGGGATAATCATTTTGTCATCGCCATTTTGGAACTGTGTCCTTTTCGCATAAATATTTATCTGGCGTAACGAGCCGAGGATAAATAAACACGGGTAAACGAAATCGTACTTTTAATTATGTGGAGGCACCCCGTTTTTCGCAACTGAATGAAACCGTTTGCGTTCTCGATGGAGACGAAGATTCGCGAGAAGACGCGCGCTTCTGTTCGTTTCGGATAATTCACGATTCGTCTTCACTCAGAGATTTCTTAAGCAACGCAATCCATTTTGCAACTGGCAATCTCACCAATTATCTCCCAACAACCTTTCGCGTCCGCATTATGCTCTTTTGGTTGGTTAAGACGTTTGATTACCGCTGCTAATAATCACGGCACGCAAAGATCCATTTTCCCGCACCCGCACGACCTAGAGGCGATTTCGTCAGCGAAATTTTCCACGGTAAAGTCAAACGTTGGAAATTTTCGATTTCTAACATTGTTCTATTTTGTGAGATAATTCCGCGCCCATCGGGACACCGTTAAGCCGAGACTTTTTCCGCTGGCGCTGAGAAACGTCATCCGTGAAAAATAATGTATAAAACTGTATAAAACTGTTTGTTCACCGCGAGACGTTCCCGTAATCTTTCTCGCGCACGTGCGAAAGTCGCGTAAGCTGGATTTCGCCCAGCTGTTCTTGGTGGAGGTGGACTTGGACGCGAGACAGCCTACGGAAAAGGTGAAACCTCGTTTCTCGGCTGCGCCGGCGATTTCGAGGGCATGTGTTTTGTTTACTCTTCCAATACATCAATATCTATTGCTGATCGGCTCTAACATGGCAAATCTTTATCTTTATTAATTTATATCGAATATATTTATTTCGAAAAAAAGAGAGAAAGAGTAAGGAGAAAGAGCGAAAGCGAGAGCGAGAGTGACAGAGAGAGAGAGAGAGAGAGAGAGAGAGAGAGAGAGAGAGAGAGAGAGAGAGAGAGAGAGAGAATATAACTTTATATAACAATTATATAAAATTATATTATGGATAACACAGGAAAATTCAGTATGTCTAAAATAACAAATCGCGATTTTACTAACTTGAAATCAATATTCTAAAATGTTTGCAAATTATTAATCTACTGAATATATTCGCTATTACAAGTAGGGAAGTTTTTACAAGTAATTTTTACAAGTAAGTAAAAATATTAAATTATTAGAAAGCGCTAATCTTTTGATTCTGATGTCTGCAGAAAAAAGATAGATTTAAGCAATTTTAATAAATTTAAAGTACAAGCTTAATATATTTCAATATATATATATATATTTTTTTTTATTTGATTATATTTTTGTATTTTTGAAAGATTCTAGATTAAAGATTGATTTAAATCCAATTTAAAAATATGTTGAAAGTAAAATTTTAATATATTTTCGAAATTGATTTTCAAAATTCAAAATTACATGACTCACGTGTAATGCGTATCTATCTCGCATGGAAAAGCTGATGCAATGAGATTGCAAAATTAAAACGATCGATGAAGCGTAACAGAGGCGAAGAGGCGAAGACTCATTTCTAATTACAAACGCGCATATAAATCGCGTAATCGTAGGAGCTAAATTGTAGTCTTCAAAAAATACAATATAGTCACGTAGTTAACCTCACCATAATTATTATTTATTCGCGTGATGATATAATACCATATTAATTTATTAGCGCAATATTATCATACATCGTCGTGTGAGAGTAAAAATTTCAGATTCAACTTAATAGAACGATTGAGGCACTTCACTGCGGCGGTTGCGGAGTCGTTTTCGCTCGGAGCACGTCGGCATAGACTGCTTTTCATTTTCTACGAGGTGCCCGTGCAGTTAGACACCTTAATGCGTGTTTGGTATATGCGTAGAAAATACGCATATATCATAATTTCGCTTCGACCAGCAGAAGTATGCAAAGGAGGTAAAGAGCTCGTCGAAGGAGAGTGCGAAACCTCATTTCTCGGCGCACCATGGTTTCGAGGGCAGCGGGAAATGTGGACTACGCTGTATCCGTAATGTAATGTTTTTATTTATGAGGCGCATAAAATTAAAGATTTTCAGAAGGCGGGCAAAGAGGAATACCATATTATACGAGCGAATTCGTTCTTTAAACTTTGCAATCACTTTTGTTGACAAATTACACATAAATTCAAAAAAAAAAAAAAAAAAAAATCGTAAGATTATAAAAATCTTTCGTTATATGAAATTTTCCTACTTTATTATTCAACGGACTATTCCTTTTTCTTATTGCAAAAGAGAATATTTTTACGCAATTTATATGCCTCCGCGCTTCGAAAAACTCGCGGTATTAAAAAAAAAAAAAAGAAAAAAAAGAAAAAAAAATAGAAGAATAGATTACTTCCAGCGCAAGGTGAACGTAACTTTGTGCAATCAAATATACTAAGAAGAGCTTGCGCAATTAAATAATGCCCCGCTCCCCCGCCGAACGTTTTCAAAGATCGAAAACCCGATTCGCTGCCAGGCAGATCTCACGTTTAACGACGCGCAGGATCACGATGGTTAGGTATTAAATCATTATGCCGAGTCTTGGCTGCGAGCGTAGGCGGCGGCCCTGTTGCAAAAGGATTCCTGACCTACGACACGAGGAGCCTTCACGAGGAGCTTCGTCCGGCGAGGGCAGTAAACTCTCGTCGACAGTAACCCTCACCGAGCGGGAGCTCCGGGTTTTAACGAGAGGGACGCTCTCCCGCGTCCGTCTAATTTATGGTAAATGAAAACACGGCTGGCGTACGCACGTCGAACAAGCGCGCAGCCCCCCCCCCCCCCCGTACGTGTTCGCGATATGATCTATACGTTTCCAATTAATTTATAACAAGCGCCTCGCGAGATCCGATCGCGCCGAACATGCCGATCTTTTTGCGGAGGATCTCGCGGGAAAAGGCCGCGAACTCCCGCCTCGACGGAAAAATTTCGTACGTGATATATCAGCCGCCTCGAATCGCCGCTCTTTGATAAAAATATCTTTCTGACTCAACAATAAAATTTTCTGCTGAAAAAAACATAGTTAGTTCTTTCGGGGTAAATTTGCATTAACAAAGTAGAAACGGTTTATATATTTCTATTACACAAAAAGAACTGTTCTGCTGAAATATTTAAAAATTCGGCCTGATACGGAAATCTGAAAATAATTTTGTAGGATGTCAAATTGGCTGTTGAAAAATATCAAAAATTTTTGCACCATAACCATAATTATGTTTTAAGGACCTTGCATTGCTATTTCGACAGTCTAACAAAAATTCTTTTCAGAACCTCCACATCTGAATTCTAAGTTGTTAGAAACTTGAGTGAAACCGTTTCTTTTCGAATGCACCGAATTGTACTCGATCGATATTCGTCATGCATCGTCATGCGTCATGCGCGCTTTTCATGCACATTTCCAGATCGCGAACGATAACATTCATGCACAAGCGTCAAAAATCCGTTCAGATTTTGTGATATTCCGGCGCGCGGAAGGAGATATTATTTTGCCGGTGTACAAGAAAATCAAATAGCTGCAGGGCTACGCTCGCGTATCGAGCATTGTAAACTCTTAAGGATAACGACTCGCGTTATTACCACATTCGGTATTAACAATTAGCCGTTTCCCAGAGAGTAATGATCGTTCGGAATAGTTTACGACGTGGGCAGGGAAGTATATCGCCTCGGAGCGGCCACTTTCGTACCGATACCGGTAAAGAAACGATTGATTATCTACGTATATATTCGCAGCGCGCTCGTAATGGGCGTTAATACGTTATCGGTACGCCATCATTCATTGCCTCACGAAAATTACACAGGACGATCTCTCATAGTGAGCCATAAACGATCCTTTTATTCGTCCCATTAAACGCAAAAGCGACGCTGCGCGAGGAGGGGGAGACGCGAGGGTGATAGTTTGGTTTCTCGTGTGACCCAAAATAAATCGAATCTTTTGTTAACTGTCGACGATCGCGTAATATGTTCATTAACGCACCAGAGAGGAACGATTATGATTTCGTAATATTTCGCCGTGCGGTCTCACGAAACACGAAAAGAACACGGTTTCGCCGAGGTAGCTAAAAATTTTATATAGAGCTGAATATAATTATGTCGGGCTATTAGAATAATTACGTAGAACGCTTAGTTAAGTATAATAATAATAATACTGCAAAACTTTTCGATATTCTAGCGATCAATTTGAACATCCCTATTGAACATAATTATTTCGATGACTTAATAAAATTATTTTTTCAAGTCTAGCCAAATTTTTTTTTTAAGTACTTTAGCAAAAATGTTTTTCCTGCAGATCTTTAATTTCTTTTAGATAATAAGAAATCGGGCAAGATTTTGAGCGGCTATTTTAATTAAATAAATTCAATAAATCATTTTTAAACTTTCGTTCGCAACCGCACGGGCCGTTTATTTACGGATGCAAAAACGTAGCGATCGAATTGTCTTTGGAATTTTTATCCGAAAGAAGTGGTGCGATTTCAAATGACGCTTGCCGTGATATCGCGACTTTTAGTGATATGAATATATCGCGCGTTGCTGGAATTTTCACGAGCGTGCTCCGCGCGACTTTATATTTTCTCCTTCGCATACCGCGAATGTTTCCCGTTGACGTCGGCGGGGTGGGAAGTGGCCAGTCACCGGCCAAGGATAATGGACGGGCGAGTGGAGGAACCGATATCGGTGAATTGGCTACGGTAAATTCTCCAGGTAATTGCCCGGCGGGGCAAAACTTACGGCGGCGGATAGCGCAAGTTGTAGGAACATAATAGGCGACGCATAACGCACTCACGAGCGCGGTAAATCCTCTAATTGCGACGCGGAGGGGAGGCCACCCTGAGTGCCGATCTCGCGGGAGATCGCTTCGTAAGAGACATCGAAATGCGAAACTAAAAAATTAGGCACCATTCAGTATCGAGATAAGAATAACGAAGAGCTGAAATTCGAAACAATTAATGTTGATACATTAGCACTTATTTCTATCAATATAAATTAACTTTAATTTCGGTTTAATTTAGTAGACTTTCTCATTCGAATAAAGTAAGAAAATAACAGTTTTGCTGAAATATTTAAAAATTTGATCAGGCACAGATCTGAAAATAATTTTGCCGGATCATAAAGATAAGATCTGTCGGAGCGTTTAAGCATAATAATAATAATAATAATAATAATAATAATAATAATAATAATAATAATAATAATAATAATAATAATAATACTGAAAAATTTTTTATATTCTAGCGATGAATTTAAACGTCTTACATAATTAAGATTAATAACAAAAAATTAATAACAAAATTATTTTCAGAGCTGATTAAATTTTTAGATATTTCAAAACTTCCCTTCGTATAGAATCTTCTATCAAAATTTATTTATGTGTATTATACTTCATACTATACTTCATTCAAAATTTATTTATGTGTACTATAAACAAACTAAATAGAATATATAACAATAGAATATATAACAATAGTTAAAAAATTAATTTAGAAAAACCATGAAGTTACAACCTCTTTATCCAAGACTACTGTCTATTCGCTGGATTTTGTTTTTTTGTAGATACACAGATGCCGAGAACGTAACAAAGGAAATGTGCTGCGGTGTAATATGTGTGTGCGTGCACCCTGCGGTAAATTCTCCCGGTAATTGCAACGCATGTATACGCGCGTGCGTTTACCGACGGAATCCCCCGGAGAAGGGTAATAATAACCAAGGAGTGCTTTCAGCGACATAAACGAATAAAGATTGGATGAAACGCGCCGCCGCGCACGGCGGAGATCCTTACTTTTTTCCCCGCCGCGTATATCCTTTCTCAGCACAAAGTACCGACTGGAGAAGGAGAGAAGGAACGAAAGAAGGAAAGAGAAAGGAATCTATAACTTAATTCTGCAGTGCAGTTTATTTCTGCGCAATCATCGCATCATTGCGTCATCGATTCGCTGCCGCAGCTCATCTTTGTAATTGCTAATTTAATATACTGCTATCTAATAAACCAGAAAAAGAACTGCGTGCGGATAGGTAATAAAGCCCTGGCGATTAAGCGCAAAAAAATTACCAATTCTCATATAATGGAAACGTAAATAAATCCTGTTTCTGCAAGAGTCATATCCTCCATTTAATCGCCAGAAATCTTTCGTAAGTACAACAGAAAGAGTTTTAAAATTTTCCGGAAAAAGCCAAAAAATTCTACTTGGAATATTATAATAAAAAAACAGAAAATATAGTTTTGTTTAAAGCATCTTTTGGCCAGATCTGAAAATCATTTTGTTGTGCAATCAAAATAATTTTCGTATAAGTCCTTCGTAAATCGGTTGCTAGAATATCAAAAATTCCTTTTGCAGTTTTATCATCAAATTATTTTGATGGTCCAACAAAGTTATTTTCAGCTTTATATCCGGTCAAATTTTTAAATACCTCGGCAGAATCGTTCTCCCCGTGAAGTTTTAAATATAGAAGTTATAAATATAGAATGCTATTACAGAGACGAGATTACAATGCTATTACAGAGACGCTCGCGAATGGGGAGGGGGGATGATCTGTCCGTCGCGAAATTCGCTTGAAGCTATTTTATCGCATGCACACGGGAGAGTATATGTCTCGCATATCGACGAGAGGGGGGGGGGAGGAAATATCGTGCTTTACAAATATTACGAACGCTCGTGTTCGATAAGCCGTGTCCAGCGTCGTATTCCCCGAGCGAGCGTTTATGCGATCGCGGGTACCCGAGATTCATTCGCGCTTGCGGTAAATTTCCCCGGTAATTGCGGTGCGGCGTGGCTCGCGTGGGTGCTGATGGAATTCTGGGCGCGGGGTAAATGGGACGGAGCACATTTTCAACTCGGAATAAAACTCCGAGAGTGTTCTACGGTAAGTCGAAGAACGTGGAGGCTCGCGCGGAGGGAGACGGGGAACGAGTCTCCCTCTGTTTCTCTGCGCCGTTTAAATCCATTTTACACGATCCGTTTTATAGTTGTCAATTCGTTATTAACGCGCCAGACGATGTTCTTTACTTTATTATATTATTACATTAAATCTTTCGATCGTACAATAACGCGTTTTATCTCAAATTGAATATCGTAAGCCTTAATCGATTTTTCCATTCGACGGAATTCGAGCCCCATGTTAAGTGTAATTAAATCAGAACTTTTCTCTCCAACATCAGCCGACACAGCCGCGCTTTAATAAATCTTTCTCTTTCCCAGGTACACGTGTGCGACTTGAACGGAACTTACGTTCGTGGATACGCGAATAAACCGCTTATCCTTCCCACCCTACCATCCGGAGCCGCGAATATTTCCACTTCAGCGTGCGCACGTGAGTTGGAAATGTGGCGATTTTTTTTATGTGTGGACGAGCGAAACGGGCAAGGGTTGTCCGTAATGCGCGGTACGTACGCCGCCAGTAAATTCTCTCAGATAATTGCGTAGCGGCGCGGGTGCTCTCGGAATCTCGGGGAAAGGATAATAGCCGAGAGAGGCGGTTTTCGAGACGCGGGTACAACATGCGGTACGACCGCGGTACGCGTACGTATCCCGTATGCGAGAGCACCGAGACACGGGATTACGAGTCCACGGGTTCAAACGTATCGATTTTATTGCGCCGTGCGATCGTAGTTCCCTCCCGTCGTGGCCGTGTCCGTCCGAGGATACGCGGTGCCCCGCGTGGGTTACGTTAAGCGACGTAAACTTAACGTAAACTTAACCGGCTCGAATAGCGATGATTTATGTCCACCGCGCTGTGCGGTGGGCGTGCGGCTTTACGGACCGCGATCGATACGCGGTACGTAAATTATGTCAATTTTATTTATTATCGGCGCTCTCCGAGCGGAGCGAAGCTCCGCGAGGTCGAGGCGAGAGAGATTCGTCTGTCCAAGTTTGAAGAGTGTACTCGGTAATACGAGGATTCGAGGAATATTTTTGAGGATCAACGTAGCGGCAAGAAATGTTTTAATCGAAAATTTCGCGAACAACGAGAGAGACCGGGGTAATTTGAAATATTATGTTTTATAATCTCTCTGCGAATAAAAGAGTCGATCCGAGGATGCAATATGTCTTCACGTTGCTTCGGATCGGGCGCCATAATTCACGACTTTTAGAGAGGATAACGCGAACACGTTTGTACGCGATCTCTGCAGAGCCCTCGACGCCGAGATATCCCGGCGACGTGTGAATTATGGGGCGTAAACTGCATTCCGGCTGCTAAATTACTTGCTGATGTTGGTCGACAATATCGCGAAACCGTCCACCTACGCGCCGAACCGAGTCCGCCTCTCTTACATATAAAAGCATGTATCTCTCTAATGGATGTATATAACGTCATGTGATTACGTCATGTATTTTAGGCTATCGAGCTGGTTGACAAAAGATTATATAGAATTCTTATATAATTCTTCCGTTATAATCCTACGCTGCTTTACGAGAAATCTTTTTTTAAATAATTATATTTAAATACATATATATATATTATTGGCAACTGTGATTTATATATATATATATATATATATATATATATATATATATTAAATACGTAAATATTAAAGAAAATAATTTTTCTTAATATTTTAATTTATAATTTAATTTATTGCGTACCAAAGCTGCTGCTATGAAGCTTATCAGAGAATGCAATATATGTTAGAAAAGACGATATGTGAATACAGTTAACAATAAAACATATAAAATATTTGTGCACTTACACAGTACCATTATGCTCATACGGAAAACGCATAAAATTAAACAAAAGATATAAAAAATATATGTAAGGGTGACATCTCATGTATGATATTTCATACTTGGAATTATCGGCGAATAAAAAAATTCATGATTCTTATTAATTATCATATCAACTTGATTAACGACGAGAATTGAGGATATTTTCAATTAATCCTAAGTATTAATCGTGTAATTAATCCTAAGTATTAATCGTGTAATTAATCATAAGATAAACTGTAAATAAAGATCGGATGTTCAAGAATGTTAATGAGATGGTGTCATTCACGGTGTGATCATTTGTGCAGCTCATATTTGCGGATCGTAAAATCACCGTTCACGGATACGATTATGGATATGTGAATTCAGGTGGTATTTCAACCGATCAATGATTTACTATGAAAAGCAACACACCGCGTGTGGCCATCGCGAAATCAATTTGAATACTCGTTCCGTTACGGCACGTGGTGTCGAACGCAGCTATTTCCATAACTGAGATACTATCTCCTTTCTGAATATCTAAAGAAAAAAAAAAATAATAATTTCAGTAACAGTAAATGAAGGTCGAATCTCTGATTTCTCGATTTATCGATTTCGCTCTAATTTATATCGCTGCAACGTGATGTGTGGTACACACGAATCGGAATCGACGCGAGAAACGGAGCCACCACCGTCGTCGGCGCGATTAATCGTCAATCCCGTAATTCGCGACTCGGGACATCTGCACGTCTGGGAAATCATCGTCCGTCCCATCGTCGTTCCATTCGGCCGTGGACGAATGCGTGTTACGGAAAGAACAGGGGCATCGCTGTGCGCGCGATCGGATCGCACATCCGCGAATCGCTCGACGGTGGAGAAGATCGGGAATTTCTTCTTTCTCGTTATCTCCCATCTTAACGCGGCGCGATCTCGCGCGGCGGCGGATACACGTCTCTCTTGCGAGACGAAACGGAGAGACCCCCCCTCCCCCCTTCCCCTGCCCCTCCCCCGTCGTCCCGTCCCGCCGTCTGCCGCCTCGTTAACCGATGGGAACAGATTTCTGATTGCGTCCCTTTTCCCGTTGCCGAACGCCACCGCCTGCCTGCCTGCCTGCCTGCGATGCACACGGTGCAACCGAGCACCTCCGGGCGGATTTCGCAAAGGGATCATTTCCACGCCGAGCCGGGGCCGCGGCGTGTTACCGAAATATAGCGGCAATACCGTTAAAGCATTCTCCTTTGTTTAGATCACTCTCTCTCTCTCTCTCTCGACAGCGTCAGGGGGGGGGCCTCGCTTCTCGCGATGAATCCAATCTGGCGAGATACGCGAGCGGAGCCTGCGCGCGGATCACGACGACGGGCGTTACGGTCAACTTTCGGATTTCGCAAAATCCGTGCGGCCCGCTTTCGAGTCGATTTCCGTCCCGCGAGAGAAGCCCGAGAGAAGCTCCGTTCGCGAGCGCGATTACGTTTCGCGATCGGGCAACGTAATTATCTGGGAAACGCACGGAGGAGAGATGCGCCGCGACCTCCGATTGTACTCTCGCGGTAGCTGCCACTTGTTGCGTTATTACGTAAACTAAATCGACGAGCATAAGCGGATTTACTTACAGCAGGCAAACCAAACAGAGTTGCCTGCCTCGGGCAACGTCGTTTTACTACTTGAAAGCCTCCTAATTGTTTTGTCAATTTGTAACCGCTTATCTTCTAACAAAGTTTGTATCTATGGAACGGATGATTGCTAAGTAATCGAAGTCGTAAATCAGCCACTGAATTGACACGCACAATTATTCGATAATAATCATAATTTTACAAACTGAAGGTTTTGTCTTCTTTATCACCAGCTAGCCTGTGTAGTAAATTTGATTAATCGATCGATATTTTTGATGGATATTTTCTTTAAAATTTCTTGATCGCTCGAAGAAACGTTTCTTTAGAGAGATATTTAATAAATCGATACTTTATTTCAACAAGATGGCGATTTGGCTGCCAGAGCAGGGCCTTCCGGTGCGGCCAAATTTTTCTGGATCGTACCGCGAGTTTCCCCGAGAGATTTGCCGTTTCGCAAGAAATTTTCGACGAAATATTCGCTCGGTCGGCTCTATCCAAGCTCGGCCGTGGCGAAGTTTCGCAAAACGGTCGTTTCGCATGCGAAACCGACCTACCGTGCTGCCGGATTGCAAAAGCTCTCTTCTCCCTCCCGGACGGCAGGAGACGAACGTGCATAACCGCCCGCGGGAGATTCCTGTATTTGGAAATGTTAAATCATCGTCGCGAGAATATTTCTTCGAGGAAGAAATGTCTCGCGGATAATTATGTATTATGTACACATTTAATTGCTCGCACACAACAAATAAAATGATACATTCAGGCACGTTCTGTACACTCAAGATTTCCTTCACTGGGACATCTTAACACCAGGCAGCATCATGCCTGATGTTAAGGATACTTTTAACCATGTTTATTTCTTTAATTAATATTTCTTAATTTCTTTTCTGATATCAAAGATAGATGTTAACATTTTCTAATTTTAATATCATATCAAAATAAAAAAAGTACTTGATGAAAATTTAGAACAGTCGAAAATTATACTTCAAATAAGTGAAAAAAGATATTGATTTAAAAAAAATAGAAATGACTGCTCGGTATTTCTAATGTTTTATACAATTTTATACAAAATAATTATTATTTACTTTTATTAAAATAATTATTATTTACTTTTATCAAATAAATATGCCTTTCGTTTTATTTATTTAAATATTTCTTCAAACTTTTCTTTGATCTAAAAGACTGTAACAGTGAATATGAGAAATCTGTTAATAAAAATTAATTAATTGATATTCGAATAATGCCTTTTTATATACAAAAATTTATTTCGTTTTTAATTTATAAACTATACAATTTTATAAGAAGAAAGATATCCACTGAAGAAATTGCTTTTTAAATTTAGAAGAAACGTGCAGATTACGTGTAAATTATAAAATATATTCGTATTGGCTAATACTGGTTTCGTTAAAATCGAAAGTAATTAAGTAACATGCCATTTAAATTGATATTCATTAATTCGGTGCTAATATTTTGATCTCTCACGGTCATTTATCCTTCGAATTCAGTCCCGAGTAAACCGAGTGACTGTTGCAGCCTGTTAGAGTGAGAGTAACTTCGAGAGAGACACGCGCGTGACAGCGTGTTTGGAAGAAAACAATGACCGACGATGCGCTCGTGCGTTTCGATGTGCAACATTGGTCGTCCATGCGGGACATTCTAGTCAGGCAAGGATCAACAAATCGGTGACGACGAGGAGCCGAGGACTCCTGGAGAACAAGCGCTACCCTCGGGCGCACCCCGAGGGATCGGCGGGCGGCCGGTTGACTTGATTTCCGCGTGTGTGCCAGTTATTCAACGGCACGGACATTACGTAAACTGACATTTTCGCAGCTAATACGAGCGAGCGAGCATGCGATTGCAGTCCGAGACAGTCCAGCGAGCCTCTATCGCCGACAGCGCTTTTCCCGCGGCGCGGACCTTCTCGAGAGAAAGAAAAAAAAAAAGAAAAAGATTCGATAAATCGTCCTGTCGCGCGGGAGCGCGCAATCGATTTTCCATCCGATGGATTCGCAATATTCGTTACGATTCGTCAGGCGCGTAAACCGATCGACTAATGTCTATTTCTACCTTGCGTGCATTAATTTTAATCTCGGTCTTTTATCCTTTTTTAGGAATTAGAAAAAGATAAGGAGTAAATTAAACTGAGATTAAAGCAAATTGACGTTGGTAGAGACAAACTTGAAGCGTTCCGTTAACGCTGACACGGTTTCGAAGAATAGAATTCTCATAGAAGACTCCCGCTTCGAAGGATGCCGACAGGTGATTTCAACGCGCGCGATGAGTCGATGCCAGGAATAATTCTGTTTATTTCACAAGTTGGAGCGTTGGCGGGTGCGCTCATTGTTTTCTCCTGAATATCGAAGACCGTGGTAAAAGGGAGGCAAGGTGCGACGACACTTGTTACGCTTTGAATATCGCAAAATATTACGACGCTCATCTTCGGCTGTGTGACTAAAATTAATTAGCACTGTTGTCACCTTTAACGCGCTTGGCGGAACGCGGAGGCGCGCGTCGCGATTCAAATAACGATGCAAATACACTCACCCACTCTCGACACGACCGCCAGAATCAATAGCACGCTGCTCACGATTATCATCTTCTCTCGTGATAGTTGGTCGCTGGTGGTAGAAATCACGGATCGGATCGGTGGTATCGGCCGACGGACAGGGGTGGATCGTGGCTGGTCGTCCTCCTCTTCCCTCTTCCGCACGCGACTCTCACACACCCCGAGCGTACCGAGGGAGGCGAAACCGGCGCGTGGATTCGAATGAAACTCGCTCGGGCCCACGAATCCGTCGAATTCGGGGTACCCGCGGACAGACTCGCTACTTGATCGTCACCGAATCTCCGGGTTTTTTTTTTTTTAACTTTTTTTTTTCTTTTTTTTCTCTCTCCCTCTTTCCCTGTTCTCCGACGCGCCAACGAGCGAGTCTACGAGAGAGCCGCAGCAGCAATGCAGCGCCGTTACTTCAGAGCCGCGAGTGCGCCATGGACGTCGCAGAACGCACGCTACGGTCACAAGGAGAGAAAGGTGACTGCGAGTATATACGCGAGGCGTGCACGATACCGCCTGTCTTCATGGCATAGTCACCTTTCTAGCAGAACGGACAGCAAAGAAGGGGAGCCTTGGTGCTATACCCACCACCGCGCACATTGCCCACCAATGCAGCGTAGACGTTCATGGATCATCAGGGGTGTAGGGGGGGGGACCAGGTGGTGGACGTCGGCCACCTTCGACAGCTCGCTCGAAATCCACCTCGAGCTTTTCACGCTTCACATTATTAATCCTGAAATCCCGGTCAATCTTCTATGGCCAAGATGGAATGCGGGGGATGTGCGATGGTAAGGGATGTTTGATCCTCTGAAATGATAAGGTCAGATTTTTGAACGAATCTAGTTGGACCAAGTTTTTCAGAGGACCGCCGGAACTGTTCGGAATGAATTCGGATCCAAGTAATAAAATTTATTTCCTAGATTTCTCTTGTATTTGCTTAAAAAAAAATGGAATAATTCCAACTAGAAGTTATTTCGAACAGTTCTTTATGTTCCTAGAAAATAAAATTCTTCGCTCGATTAATAAATTATAATAAAAATTGTATAGTTAATTATGAAGTTATAATAATAATTATCATTCAATGTCAATAATCATTCATTGTAAAGTGAATATAAAAATTATTGTAATATTAATTTAAATATTTTCTTGGAAAACAACTAAAGATTTATAATTTAGTGATAAGATTCACAATGTCACAGGATTTAAATGATCGATAAAAATAATTATTGTTAATTCTAAACAGCATTTTATATAAAACAGTTTATTTTTTCCCCATATAAAATGACTAATACTATATCTTATTACCTTATATTATTTTTCCGCAATACGATTATATGGAAAATGTTTAACAGATTGGAACCATCACTTCATATAGGATAGAATCAAAATATCTACGGCCACTTCGTAGAATTTCTTTCTTTGTATGAAGATTATGTTTGCCAATGACCGATAACGATTGGAACATATTTGATTAGGATTGTTCGCCGAGCAATCAAAAGATAGATTATTCTATCAGTTTCTATATACTAATTTACAAACATTTATCAATTGATGCAATTTAAGGATGACAAAATAAAACATATGATCGATTGCTAAAATCGATGAGTATACAAAATTACGGGTAACGATAAAACTTCAATCAACTCGCAGTCGTTTTTGATTCTAACGCATACGTACATATTTCCTCAAATCGCAGGAATATATTATGCATAAAAATTATAAAATTGCTTTCTCGAATGATTACGGAGCGTATGGTAATAGAAAAGAAAAGATATCACATATACAAATAGCTTCCATCTTCAGATGCATACAGATGCCACATTATTGTGTAATCCTTCTAATCGAGGGATTACATGTTATTTCTCTCATTGTGTAACAACGTATATCGGTATAAACGACTAGATATTATTGCGACGCCTTGTCAAAGAATTTTCCTTTCCTGTTCAGTTTTCCAAGCATGATCCTGAGAACGAGGCAGTATTCGAATAGAAATGCTGTGTGAGCGGTAGGATTTGTTAAACCACTCGTCGAACTAATAGGATCAGTAAAACGTGATTACAAATAAAAAATATAACATATGATAATATGCACATTTGAATAATTTTACTCAAATGTGACACAATATCTCTTCGGATACAAAATTTACAATCAAGTTTATATATTATAGATATTATAGAGGAGTTAGTAAGGTGACATTAAAAAAAAATTCAATACAATATCAAAATTATTGGATAACAAGAAAAATTGATATATCAATGGTCTCGTTAAACCCTAACATCTTTACAATCTTTTTAGATACATATATAAACAGATCTTGCCTTCACCTCACCTCGATACAAACACACATCGACTTTCACGTCATCACTATCAAAAGCACTTGACGAAGTCTGCCCTGACGAAGACTTTATGAATTTCTTACGTATCCCAAATCTAAGAAGAATTACATGAAATACATTTATTCGAATAGAAAAACATTTGTTTGTTGTCAAATCTCTATGATTAAAAATATCGTTATACATATAAACGCGATATTTTTTTGTCTTCCTTTTCTTTAGCTGCAAGATAATCAATATGAAAACACACCTGTCTGCAAAATTTGATTTTTCTTTTTCTTTTCTTTTTTTTTTTTATCAAACCGCTCAAACGATTTCAATTATTTACGATTTCCAGTATATGAAAAATTCAAGTATTTCTTAAACAACTCTTTTTTTTTTATAATTACGAAACGATTTGTATATACAGTAATTAAATATCATCCCACAGTTGATGATAGCTGCGCGAGAGATATCGTCAAATAGAAATGGCGTCGATACTATAATTTGTACAAAATTACTCGCAAATAAATCGTAGGGATATCACCATGCGTCCTTGCTGAATAGCGGACTTTGATTTGCTGCCCGGACAACATCGATAGCCTAATATGGCATAGCACGCAAACGCGCAAATATTTCCCGTACATCTATACCACTTATAACAGTAAATCTGTTCTTTTTAGCACTTACTGCACTTGTGTTTTTTCTTCTCCTTTCTTTCTTCCTCGAAAACTCTGTACATTTATATTTGGCCCTGTTTTCATCTCAAGTGCAGAAAAGATAAGCGTGCTAAAAAAAAATAGATCTAGTGTCGTACGCGGAAATTACGCGTTATCAAGCGCGCTTGAAAAATTAAATAGTCACGCGTAATCGAGCAGTGTACAATTCTAGTTACTAACTAGTTCAATTTGTCTATATTTCTTGCGCAAATTGCTCACAGAATCTTTGAACAGAACAGGATCCAGTCGCATATTAGATCGCAACAGTGGCATGTATCCAAAGACAGCGACAAATGTATTCATGCACGTTTGCCGTTGTATAAAGTGATCCGGATCGTTCCACGGCGATCTAAAATTCAATGAAACATATGTATCAGTTATACGATAACGATATTTGTACATGTAGTCCAGAGAGCACATGACGAGCGATAGCTACCTAATCCCAGCCACTGTGGTATCTTTGTATAGTTTGCGCTGCGTCACTTTGATGGGCGGTCTTCGAGTTACGTGACTCACCAGAAAATTCATGAGTATATCCTCGCAATTCTGCGATTGCTCCACGGTTTTGTGAAGGGTCGAGCTCAATAACTCTGTATATAGAGTATTATAATAACGGTGATAAAAAGCAGCACCGGTGAGAATGATACTATAGTCATTTGTCCATTTACTGGTATAACCCCAGGAACGCTACGTACACAAAAGCCATATTAACTCGATTACAAAACAGCTGCAGATTGGACGGAAGTCGTTTAATGCAGGCTACGTAACACTTACCTTTGAGTCATCCCAATAGTGAGATCTCGCAGGATATCCTACAATTCGATCGGGAAACGATCGCCAAACCGTGAAAGCGAAGTCAATCTCGTCGGTATTTAGAGTAGCATCCTCGTCGAGTGACAATATGGCACTAGTTTTGATTAATGGATGAGGATAAAAACGTTGTGATATACCGTCAACCGCGACAACATGAATTGACGCTCTGATACCTTGCCAACGTGGTTTCCTTGGCACAGGAATGTCCGAGTTCCACATTAGTATTATCTTGAATAAATATATTAAAAGTAATATATTATGATACGTTGTGACAAGAAAAATGTATAGCAAAGAAAAAAATGTATAAAATGAGCAATAGGTAAATTTACCTTATCTAGGTATTTGCTTTTCGCAAGACTCCTAAGTAGACGATATAGAACCGCGGTGGATCCCAATTGTGAATAAATTATGGCAGTGAAAGTATTACCAGGATTGCTGTTTGAAAAAGGAAGTTCCTGCTGGCTATCGGCAAATTGTGGCAGAATCGCCAATGCTCCGGGGCTTGTATTCCAAACAATTCTTTCCCGCGCACCTTCCCATGGCAAACGCTCGCGAATATTCTAAATTAATAATTGCAATTAATAGCAAATCGAAGACAAAGTTCCAAATTGCAAAATAAGAATGAACAATTACCTCGAATACAGTAAATACAATTTTTTCAATAGAGGAAAAATATCTTTCCCATAAAAATTGTGTTTGTTGTCGTAGTTTAAGAATTTGTACATTGGATACGGACCGTAATATATCTGGAATCTGTGAAATTCGTAAAATTTTGACACCAATTTTTCAAACAAAATTAGAATTCAAAATATATTCATGTGTATTTGTGCATCTCAACTTACTTGGAGTAACAGTCTCTCGTCGGAAAATATTACAGCCTGAGTCCAATCGATACGTTCATGAAAGGGAAGAGCCCAACCATTACTTAAAATGACTGGAATACATCCTGATCTTAGAGCTTCGAGAAATCGAAAGCTACCTAATCGTCGTCCTCGTGGAACCAGACAAAACGTAGCGTTCATTAATAAAATTTCATAGTCATACCTATAAAATAAGAAATATGATTATACTATGATCTTGCCTGAACATCATAGGCAATTCCAGAGCATTTCAGTTACTTACGTATCGTATTCCTGATTATCCTGCTGACAGTGTTCATCCTGCAATTCCCTCCAAGCCTTCCCATGACGACATGTTGTAACAAATACCAAATCCTTGCCATTGTGCAGGTGATAGAGAGCATTTCTTGTCTCAGATCCAATGCCATGCACATATCGTTTTCCCTTAAAAGCTGCCACATATTTCTTATTATTGGGAAAATTATTTTCTAACGCTTGGCCGAGTTCTCCGCCACGTTCCGGGTGTTGTTTGCCAAACAAAGGTATCGACACATCAAAATCTGGCCTATGTCTAAAGATGGACATGCTGGCCTTGGCGAGCATGGCATAACCCACATCAAAAGCTAGCGACCTTTCCGCATAATCGGGCCATGTGCCGGAATACAAGTTAAATATCAGATGATTC
This sequence comes from Pogonomyrmex barbatus, assembly GCF_055798465.1. Taxonomy (NCBI): domain Eukaryota; kingdom Metazoa; phylum Arthropoda; class Insecta; order Hymenoptera; family Formicidae; genus Pogonomyrmex; species Pogonomyrmex barbatus. The sequence goes on from NW_028297098.1 coordinate 15,568,395, forward strand.
CTTCCATTATTCCAATATGGCAGGTGTAACAGTTTCGAGGGAAGATTGTGTACAAACTCAGTGGATAAGGGATCTCTATCTAATGTATCCAGGGCTAAGACAAATATACATGCCCGTGTCGGGTCTGACGTGTAATATCTCGACTCCGTGATAACGTTTAATATTTTTTGGTATAGGGGACTTATTACATCCTCAACTGGGTAGACATACACGGTGAAACCTTGTTTACATCTCGTAAAATCGAAGCAGGTTTCCATGCGGCAATGCCGTGTACGCTGCGACATAGCCAAAGCTCCATTGGATGTCTTTAAATCTTTGTCATAGAATTCTTCATTTAGACTTAAATATGAAGGCAATCGCTCGTAAGGCAACTGAGATCTGCCTGTCCACTTTTCACTTTTTAAACGATATCCACCAAAGTAGCAGTAACCAAGAAACGCGCATGTTACAAACAGTAATAGATAGCGTTTCTTGGCTTGCATTTTCGATACAGTCAGGTTATACAAAGATATATGATAGTCCTAAGCATTATTTTCTCCGATGTAAAGGGTCTGTAGTCAGTCACAAGCACATTGTAAGGATTACTATGTATAGTTATGGCTCAGAAGTTTCTCCAAAACATAGTCACTCCTATTCTATCATATTGCTGTAAAAAGACAAGGATTTTATATGTCAATTGTTATATACAATCTTTTATAGACATACTAACGACAAAAATATACCTATAAATACAACAATTTACACTAGTCAATTTAACTAAATTAATTTAAATCATATGACAAATGCTGAGTTTTACTATCATGACAATCATTTCGCGCACATGCATATTTATGATGTCTGATCATACGTCAGAACCCTAATTTTCAGTTTTAAAATCGAGTGAAGGTTGTTACCTGTTTAAAATTAAAACGGAGAATAGTCATTGACAAGGACACGACCCTCGCGAAACACATGATGTGTGTATGGACCGGCGGGACGATATGTAAAAATCTGTCGACGGAACTTCACCGTCGGCCGTTTGCGCGCAGCAACAGCAGCGATAGCAGCGTTGAACTCGTACGCGAGTTTAAATCTTCCGATTTAAATGACAGCGACGCACGCACGATGCGGGACGATGATGGGTCGTGCGAGTCACACGTCTCGGCGAGATCCTCTTCCCAGGCCGATCTCGGGATAACCTATAAGTCGCGCGAGCCGAAACCCGCGCGATCGTCGATCGCACCGCACTCCACGTCACTATTAAATGGCACGCGTATCCGCCGCGTGATATCTCATGATATCTCGAATGTCGCGATATCGCGATGTCGCCCTGTCGTCCTACGACACCGTCGACGCGCGACATCGACGCGACGACATTATCATCGTCATCATCATCATCATCATCCTTCTAGGTTAGCTGCGATGCACTGCGATATCGTCGGGCCTGGCGGCGACTTCACGCCCACTCGCATCTCGGACCGATACCGGACGAACACGCGTGGCATCGATCGACAAACGGCCGCGAGTGCAAAATCATTGCACGCCGCGGCGCATCGAATAATATCGCTTTAGAAGAAAAAAAAAATGAGGCAAACGCGGAACAGTGCCCCGTGACGTTGATCAGACTGGCAAACCGCCTCCCGTTCTGCGCCTCACTTCACGCTCGCGAGCGCGGCGGCAACTTGCAAAACCGTGAACATCACGATGCAGCGCTCGTGGCGCGATGCATAAAATCGCTGAACTATTAAATCGCGCGCGTATGAATATATTACGTAATAAAATAAAATTTTCATGTATGTATATATATATATATATATATATATATATATATATATATATATATATGTGTAATATATATGCATATACATATAAAAATTTTATTTAATATAAATTAATTTAGTTATTTATAAGTACAAATATATATATATATATATATACGTATGTAAATGTATATGTATATGTATATTTAACATAAATATAAATATATATATATGTATATTTGTATTATATTAACATTGTACTATTTTTCTATAATATTGCTTAGGTAGTTAAATTTAATTTTAATAATTAAATTATTGAAATAATGAATTATTATTAATTATTAAATTGTTCTTCTTTTATTAATATGCATGTATTCGTGTTTATATTTACATAATTATATTAATTTATGTTAAATAAAATTAATATTAAATTATATCGATTTACGTTAAAAACGATTTTCATCTATGCTATATGCATACGTATATAAAAATTTCACATTCACAAGCTATTTATATCTATAATTTTTTTATAATATCATTTTATTAACATTTGATGTAAATATGCATATACACGTACATCCAAATATAGTAATACAAAAGAGAGATTGCGTTGGATATACGTCGATCGATCGCCACTCTTCGCGCAGTTTATTATTACAAATTCGGGAAAACCGCGTTAAGAGATAGCGTGAATGCGTTTATTCTTCGTGTCGTGTGCATAAAGAGAAGATTATTCCTGCAAATATCCGCGATGGCTCTCGACGCATCATGGTAATGTCGCAGCGACGCATAAGGCGGCCCGTTGTTCGACGTCGCAGAAGCGGATGTGGACGATTTGCAATTTAATAACCATTTCTCGTTAGCGCGTTGAAGCGAATCGCGAACAAGTAAGAACAATTTCGGATGTGCATGCCGACGCGTGCGGTCCGCTTCAAGAATTTCTCATCAAATACTTACTCAGCAAGACGATCTGCACAAAGCTGACACCGGTAGACTTGCATCCCTTATATGGTATCCATCCATACGTGCCTTCACAAGTATCCTCGAAGTTGATTTTAAGAAATACGAAAAAAACCGCGCGCGAGATGATAAGTCGAACAAGATATAATTGAATATCGAATAAGGATTTCTTAAAAAAATCAACAACTGCACTTATTTTTTTATGAGTATCGATTTTTAATTTTTTCCTTAAAACAATCTTTATGTCTTTCCTCGCGAGGGCTCACCAAAATGATTCAGGATACAAGAAAGCAGCGCGAGGTGAATGAAATGAAATAAAATCAAATAAAAGGTCTAGAAGAAATCTCGAGAAATAGATATAATATGTCACACCCAGAGCAGGAATAATTTTAACATTCTTTGGGGACAAACCGGCGGCACTGATCTTCGTAAATTCGAGGTGTCTTCGAGGCGACTCCCGAGACGTTCAAACTCGAAGGAAAGGATACACGCGCTCGTCTTCCCGATTGTGTGGCACTGAACACATTCCTTGACGAATGGACGTCGCCGCGGTGACAGCGTTATGAAATTCTTACCTTGACCACACAACGCGCGATCGGCATATGCATACGCGCGACTGATTGCTCAACACCGCCGAGGTAAACTCTTTTCTTTTTTGTCAGCCGCGAGGAGGAATTTGTACCCTAACTATTGTCGTGCACTCGCTCGGAGAGACACGGATATCGGTCCCCCTGACTCGCGTGAATCTCGCCTCCGTCCGGAACTGAGTCTGAGTTCTCTACACTGCGATGGCCTTCCCAAACCCGGATGGAATAAAAAAAACGGGCTGCTCATTATCGGCTACATAATTATCGCGATAGAAATTAACATCTGGACGCACAAGCGTGGATTTGTCGTTTACGTTATCGAGCGTGAGTCAGAGAACGTTTATCTCAACAGCCGCATTGATGGCATTGAAACATAAACGAAAAAAAAAAAAAAAAAAAAAAAAGAATAGCCTTTACAGTCAGTGATCAATTGTTATTATCGATCTTGCAAAAAATATGTTTGTGTCAAAAGTCAAATACGTGACTTCCGTGAATTTCAAGTGCGTCAGCATTATTTCTGCGGGAAAGGAGGGGCTTACGAAATCTTATTCGAAAAATGCTAATGTAATTAAATTAATAACTTGAATCGAAGAATTTTAAATTGAACAATCAATATTTCTATAACTGTCACTGTTCAGATTTATCGAATACGATAAAACTGTAACTGTGTTTTGATAATATTCGTATTAAATATAAATAATAATTTATTTTCATGAAACGAGACAATTACGAGATACTTTAGCAGAAAACATTCCAGCAATATTATAATAACATCATTTACGCAATATAGCTGAAAAAATTCCGCGTTCAACAGAAAACAATTATTACTTTTTTACTTGTGCTTAGATCATATGTGATTGGATTACTTTAGATCTAGAGTTTTTTATTTCAGTGAGGAAAACTTTCAATAACTGCAAAACAACATAAATCATCTGTTTAAATTATTTTGTGTTGTATGAATTCTATTTTCTTTTTTTTTTCTTTGATGGATTCTTGTATCTATTAGGTTTCTATGATAGGATATCTTGTATCTATAAAGTACGGTTTATTTTTTTCTTTGTTAGATATTTATTTTTATTAAGTCAAAAGTATCACGATTTAATCGTAAAATAGTAAATTCGTCACGTCAAGCATCGTGACAATTTGATTCATTTCATTTTAGGATCATAGTTCAATCGACTTTGAACGTAAGAATTAAAATATGCTAAAAATATTCGTGTCACCGTTTTGTCAATAAGAATAAAATTATTGTTATTTTATTTGACACAAAAAAAGTTGAATTGGGGGGAAAGAAATCTTGCTATCGGCAATTTTACCGGTTCATGTCCATTCCTACTCTGAGAAAAAAAAAGAAATATTCAGAAGTAAATATTAGCTTATGACATTTTCTCTTCGACATTTACTAGTCACAAAAAATTTAACTGTGATGATGAAATATACATTTCTGTAAAATATAATATAATTAATAATTTAATATTTAATAATAATAATTTTATTTTTATTCCTAATTATAAGATAATCTATTTGCTATATATAAATAAAATTCACCATTATTTAAATAAACTTTATTTTCTACGAATAAGTATTTCTTTTCAGTTTCAATACAGATTAATTTTTTTAGAATCAAAAAAAGAAATTAAAATAAATTAAATCGAGATTAAAGTTGTTCTACATTGATTGACATGGATATTAGGAAAACTCCGAGAGAAAAGTTCCTAGATTCTCGTCACCTCCTCGTCAAATCACGTTCTATTTCGGTTCGTGACTGCGGCGGCAAGCCAGGGATTGATATTGCCGATGAATTCGCGGATGGAACAAAATTTATATTTCATTCTTGCGGTCTTCGACCGATGGCGTTGCGGTAGTCAATTCGAACGGACGATACGAAAAATCGTCGATATCGATTAACGTGTCCTTCACCTTTTCGAAGCAAGCATAATCGTAACGTGTGATGATTACACGGAACTGTTATTATATATATATATATATATATATATATGCGATACGGAAAGTGAAACGTAATAAGGAACTACGATCAACATGATTTAACGGCGCGAATGATGAATCACGCATCCCTTTTATTTCGCGCGTTATAGGCTCGTGACTCAGAAGGGAGTCACAAGGTTACGAATAAAAAGGGTGACTTGAGAACTTTCGAACTACTTTCGATAGCGCTTCGTCATTTTATTATTATTGAAGCGCGCTTTATTTTTAGAAACCGTACTAGAGAAATAGTTTACTTTCCGTGGTAAATGTTTATATATATATATATATATTTTTTTTTTTATTATCAGATAGATTATTATCAAAGTGAAGAAAGAGAAAGAGAGGGAGGTATGTTTACGAGTTCAGAGACATGTATGTTGTTAAAATGTTTTTGCGCGCCACTTCGTGTTTTGATAGCGATCGGTATATCCGAATAGAGCTCCGCGGGGAGTGTTCAGTGGCAATGAAACGTCCGCGCGGTTAGTTGCGAGTAATATGAGGCACGTCAATTCGGCTTGACATCGTTGTGATTTCACGGAGTAACCCTTCCACCGGTCCGCCCGCCCTCTCCCACCCCGCGGAGGGCCGTCCGCGAAAATAATTTTCCCGATCGGCCAGCGCGATGGCGATTCTACCACCCCCCGCCCGCCGCCGCCAGCACCGCCGCTACGATACAGCGACGGACAGCGACGCCTCCGCACGGCGTCGATCAATAACACCGTCGTTGGCGACGCCGGCGTCGAGAGCGTCGTCGCGCTTACAAGGGATCGGCGGCGCGACGCGAGGCGTCGCGTTATCCGCGACGAGAGCCGTTACTCCGAGCGTCGTCGGCGGTGCAGCGGCGCAGCAGCGGCAATCCAGTGCGAATTTCCTGCGTGAGAATAACGTACGGCAACGGGCATGTGATTTGGGACAGTCCCGTCGTGATTTATCACAAACGAGGGACACACGTCCGGCAACGACGGGAGAGAGGCTAGTGCCGAATCGTCGAGGTCCCACCCACGACATGGCCAAGGTAAGTCCGGACAGTGTGTGCGGACACAGTGTGTATGTGTGTGTGTGTGTGTGTGTGTGTGTGTGTGTGTGTGTGTGTGTGTGTTTGTGAGAGAGAGAGAGGAGAGAGAAGGAAAGAAAAAAAGACAGACATTGCGATCAACGAATTTTTTGCTCTTCCCGATCGACGAAATATCGCGCGTCGATTCGTGGTAAACGAATGTTGTTGTTTCCTTCTCTCTCTTTCTCTCTCGAAGGATAAGAGTGCGTTTCCAGTACGTCTCTCCGGCTGGGAAAGAGAAAACATTTCGGAGTGAAATAGTTGGAAATCTGGTGACGTAGCTCGATCTCGCGAACAGAGTAAGGAGAAGGAAGGCCGTAGGATAAATATCTCAGCGATGAAGAAGTATCAAGGAAAATAATTTACTCTATTACTCTGGCCTTGTATCGATACCGTTTCCTTATTTCGCTGAAGCGCGCAGGGTCGAAGGAAAGGTCATTTTGCAATATTTGAACCGCAATTTTCGTTAGGTCGGTCAGGTAGAAGGCGGCGTTTTAACGTAACGCCGATCCGCGTAGTTCGCTCGTGCGTGTAATTCGCGGCTTCCGCGCTTATAAGGGCGATATCGAGGCGAGTGACGATCTCGCGAAATAATAGCCACAGCTGGGTCGCATGCACGAGCGAGAGAGGCACGATGCTACTTTTACATAATTTAGAGCGCCGTACCACGGCGCAGACGCGGATAGATAATCTGGACATTGGCGAATTTCCCAGTGCTCCATTTACTACACGCGCGAGCACGCATGAACACGCGCGGTACACGCGCGCCAACAATATCCCAACAAAATATCCCGGACTGCCGAACGGTCGCGGCGATCGCGACGTCCGAGAGGAGATATCCGAATTAACAGAGAAGAGTCGCTCATTTTTCTGCTCTTTCAATCAAGCCCGAGACTTTAAAGAGGATCCCGCGCGCGCGCGCGACTAGATTTGTCAATTTTCTAGGCGACACGCGCGTGGGAAGGGCGTGATGAAGATTCTTGAGACTTTCTCCAAACTAAGCTATAGAAACCGCGTATATTATAGTATGACAGCGTCGTACAACACCGCAGGCACATCTCGCGAAGTTTCATTATCGAGTGAAAAGATAAACAAATTTCGCGGAGAGAGAAGAGGAGAGTCAGGGGATCTCGGTTACATAGCTAGGAACGAGGTGAAAATTATAAAAGCGAGGCAATTCACTAGAGTGTCTAGAGAGCGACGTTGAAGTCTTGTAAATTTTATTACCTTAATTTTCATCTTGCTTCAAGATACGTAATCAGCTCTCTGATATCGGAAGGGATACATGAAAACCACATAGAAAGAACAGTTTTGATAAAGGATTTAAAAATTTGGCAAGATACAACTCCGAAAATAATTTTGTTGAATCATCAAAATAATTACGTTCAAATTGATTGCTAGAATATAAATAAATCTTGCAGTATTATCATCATGCTTAAACAGTCTACGTGATAATTTTAATAACGTAACAAAATTATTTTCAGATCTGTATCTAACCAAACTTTCAAATGAGCCGTTCTTTCCGTATATGCCGCGATGCGTATACAGAGTGTTCCATAAGTCGAGATTAATCATTCGAGAGATGAATGATGACCCAAAAACAAGAAAGAAAGTTAATATGAACATAAGTCTGAAAATGCGTTATTTTCGAGTTATCGCCATTAATTGAAATGTGAAATTGCTTTGTTTTCTTTGAATCTTTTTGAAAATTTAATGCACATTATGCCCTGATCTCTGCTAAGCGGGTTCTATTTCCACGCGGTGCATCTGTGTAGTGCTAAAGCAGCCCACAACTTTTATTTAGCTTTGATTATGTTATAAAATTCATAAAGAGCATCTCTTTTCTCAATTTTGACGAAAAAATTTGAAAGCAAAATAATTAAAAATTTCAATATAAAAAATGATCGATAATACGAAAACAATTGCATTTCCGGATCTATATTCATATCAACTTCTTGTTTTTGAAATTTGATTCTCCAATCACCTCCCGGACAATTGACCCTCACTTTTGAAACATCCTGTATATCGAGCGATCGAGCGGTCCACAATGACGGGAGTAATTCGACGTTGCCCGGCGAGCGACATGACGCGATGCGACGCGACGCGCGGATTCACGGCTTGGTGAATGCGAATGTCAGCCGACAGGATAGAGTAATCGTTATTATCCAGCGTCATCCAGCATGCTCGCTCGCGCGTACGCTCGCTCGCTACG